>NW_027142929.1:0-110070 GCF_026170545.1 Melanerpes formicivorus
TCCACGGATCTGTCCCAAGCCCACTGGTATGTGGCATCTCTCCCTTGGTGGCCAGAAGTGTCCTGGGCCCAGTGAGCTAAGAACAGCTCACCCTTGTGTTCCCAGTCCAAGTCTATTTGGGAGATCTTAGCAGCCAGGTCTGCTTGGTGGTTGTGCTTGTGCTCCTCTGTGGCTCTGCTCTTGGGGATGTGTGCATTGATGTGCCGTACCTTGGTTGGCAGCCTGTCCAGGCGGGCAGCGATGTCTTGCCACAGGTCAGCAGCCCAAACAGGCTTCCCTTTTCTCTGCCACCCGTTCCTCCTCCATTCCTTCAGCCACCCCCACAAGGCATTGGCTACCATCCAGGAGTCAGTGTAGAGGTACAGCACTGGCCAGTTCTCTTGTTCTGCTATATCCAGGGCCAGCTGGACAGCTTTTACCTCTGCGTACTGACTGGGTTCACCTTCTCCATCCCTTGCTTCTGCCACTTGCCTTGTTGGGCTCCAGACAGCTGCCTTCCATCTCCGCTTGCTTCCTACAAGCCGGCAGGACCCATCTGTAAATAGAGCATAGCCCTTCTCGTTGTCAGGGAGATCGTTATATGGGGGAGCCTCCTCAGCACGGGTCACTGTCTGCTCTGGTGGCATTCCAAAGTCAGCACCCTCTGGCCAGTTGGTGATCACTTCCACAATGCCAGGGTGTTCGAAGTTCCCCATCTGAGCTCGCTGAGTTATCAGGGCCATCCACTTACTCCAGGTGGCATCTGTGGCATGATGTGGGGTTGAGCCTCTCCCTTTGAACATCCAGGTCAGGACTGGAAGTCTCGGAGCTAGAAATAGAGGTGATTCAGTCCCAATTACCTCAGAGGCAGCCCGGACGCCCTCATAGGCAGCTAGGATTTCCTTCTCTGTCGTGGTGTAGTTGGACTCAGAGCCTTTGTACCCCTTACTCCAGAAACCTAGGGGCCTGCCCCTGGTTTCACCAGGAGCCTTCTGCCACAAGCTCCATGTAGGACCATTCTCACCAGCCGCAGTGTACAGCACATTCTTGATCTCTGGCCCAGTTCAAACAGGTCCCAGAGCCATAGCATGGACCACCTCTCGTTTGATCTGGTCAAACGCCACCTGCTGCTCAGGTCCCCACACAAAATCATTTTTCTTCCTTGTTACATGGAAGAGAGGCTTCACAATTTGACTGTACCCGGGAATGTGCATTTTCCAGAAGCCCACAAGCCCCAAAAATGACTGTGTCTCTTTCTTGTTCGTGGGCTGCACCATAGTGGCTACCCTGTTCACCACCTCCTGAGGGATGTGGCGACGGCCATCCTGCCATTGAACACCCAGGAACTGGATCTCCCTGGCAGGCCCTTTCACCTTGCTTCTCTTGATGGCAAAGCCAGCCTCCAGCAGGATGTCAATTATCCTCTTACCCTTCTGGTAAACTTCCTCTGCTGTCTCACCCCATACAATGATGTCATCAATGAACTGCAGATGCTCAGGAGCTCCACCTTTCTCCAAGGCAGTCTGTATCACCTCATGGCAGATGGTTGAGCTATGGACCCAGCCCTGAGGTAACCGATTCCATTGATACTGTACTCCCCTCCAGGTGAAAGCAAACTGTCGCCGGCATTCTTCTGCAATGGGAATGAAGAAAAAGGCATTAGCAATGTCAATTGTGGCATACCACTTGGCCGCCTTTGATTCCAGCTCATACTGGAGCTCCAGCATGTCCGGCACAGCAGCGCTGATTGGAGGAGTGTGGTGGGTTAACGCCTCTTTCTGAAAACAAAAGAAGAAAGCAGGGTGGAGGGCTTGCGAGTACTTTACACTCCCTGAAGGGCGTTTCCCCCCTGGGAAAGCTGAGTCTGTTCCATTTCCCCCTCCCTGCCCAGCTAGGGTATAAAAAGCAGGACATCATAGCAGTTGGATCTCCTTTTTGGCTCCTGCCTCTGCTGGATGAGAGCTACTGCAGCTGCCCTCCTGCTCCTCAGCCACGTGGCCGGACCTGATCCTTTTCCCTGCTGCCTCCGCACCTCCTCAGAGAAAGACTGGTTTTGTATTATTTTTTTTTCTGTCCCACTCCCATCCATTCGTGTTCCTTGCCCTTGTGAACCTTGTTTTTCCCTGTTATTGTTATATATATATATAAAATTTGAAGAAAAAAATTATTTGCCTCTCTACTTCCAAGCTGACTCCAGATTGTTGCTTAGTGGATTTGCTCCTTACCCCTTTTTTTTCCTCCTCTCCCTGTTTGAAGGGAGGAGGTGGGGGGGGAGTGGGGAAGAGATTCTCAGCCTTTTCCCATTTGAGCTTTTAACTCTCAGCTAAGGCTCAAACCACTACAAGGAGTCACTTCATTCAGGCCATGGTAGTCCGCAGTCAGTCTCCATTCCCCATTTGCCTTCCGCACTGGCCATATCGGGCTGTTGAAGGGGGAGTGAGCCTTGCTGATCACCCTCTGGCTCTCCAGTCATTGAATCAGTTGGTGTATGGGGTGTAGAGAGTCTCTGTTGGTCCTGTATTGCCTGCGATGTACTATGCGAGAGGCAATAGGTAACTTCAAATCCTGCACCTTATGGCTGCCCACTACGGAGGGGTCATCTGAAAGCTCGGGCATGGTGGACAGCTGTTCTTTGCCTGCAGTCTCCACAGCTGCCACCCCAAATGCCCACTTGTGCCCCCTAGGGTCCTTGAAGCATCCCTCCCGCAGAAAGTCAATGCCAAGAATGCAAGGTGCATCTGGACCAGTCACTATGTCGTGCTTTCCCCATCCATTCCCGGTCAAGCTTATCTCAGCTTGCAGTACAGTCAAGTCTTGTGAGCCTCCTGTGACTCCTTGAATGCTTATGGACTCAGCCCCTTTGTACCCCGATGGTATCAGGGTGCATTGGGCCCCTGTGTCCACCAGAGCTCGGTACTTCAGGGCTTCTGAAGTGCCAGGCCATTTCACGTACACATCCCAGTATACTCTGTTATCCCTGGCCTCCACCTGGCTGGAGGTAGGGCACCTCTAATGCTGGCGGCAATGTCCACACTTGTCACACGGTCCTGTGTTACTAGGGGAAGGGTCTCTTGAGCGAGAGGGACCACTCCAGGAAACTGGGGCAGCTCTTCTCCTGGATGAGTTATCCCCGTGGTGCCCACCTTGCAGTTCCCGCACCCTGTTCCAGAAGGCAGAGGTGGGTTGGCCATGCCAGGTGTCCATGTCCTCTCCATGGTCACAGAGGAACCTCCACAGAGACCCCCTTGACATTCCCCGATTGGCTTGGGGTGATCTCCTAGGGGAAGGTCGCCTGTTCCTGATTGCTGAAACCTGGACCCATTCTGAAGGAGAAGGGGAAAAGGAGGCATCGCTCCCCTTTTTCAGTTCAGACATGGAGGTCTTGATCTCTTTGACAATGTCTTTAGCCATAGTTTCTATGGCTGAGATCAGGGGTTTCTGATTACGCTGTCCTCATATTCCCTTAAATCATTGGCAAACTCACAGACAGTTTTAGGACTTCCATCCTGTCCAGTCAAGAGTATCCCTCCTAATGTGTGAGCATATTTCTGAGGAGCACCCTGGGTGAGTTTCTTTACGAAGGGCCGTCTCATGGGCACCTCATCTGGGTCCAAAGGGAGCTGGCCATCCCCATAAATTATTTCCATCATGGCCATCTGCCTCAGATACCGAATGTCCTGTTCCATAGTTGTCCATCTAACTGGGGCCCAGGGCAGGTCATCTCTTGAGCGGTACCGGCTCTTGATGGCATTCAGAATCCGGGCCCAGAGAGTGTGTATTCCATCAAGTTTGGCTAACTCTTTGTCCAGACCAGCATCACGAGTCAGGGAGCTTTGCCTCCCTCTTATCCAGGTCCACCGTGTCCACCCCCTCGTCCCAGCATCTCAGGGCCCATCTTAGTATTGGCTCACTCTCTTTCTTTGCGTAGTCCAGACGAGTTTGCCTTAGTTCCTTTCTGGGCAGCGATGTAACAGTTATTTCCTGGTCTGAATCATCTTCATCCACCGCTGGGTTCTGTGAGCTGCTGGGGCCTGCTGAGGTTCCTTCCTCACCATCTGTGCTTGGCGATGATTTTTGATTTCTTTTCCTGCGTGTGGTGACCGGTGCTAGAGAGACTGCATTGGCAGGAGCATCAGGGGTCCACTGTGGGACTGCTGGTGGTGGGGCAAACGCTTGTGCCTGGGGCTCAGGCTGAGAACTGGCACAGTCATTACAACCCGACCCCACCCTCTTTGTGTCTACAGAGTGCTTACAATGCCCACAGCAGACACGCCCCCAGTCATTAAAGAGCACAAAGGAGTGTGTTATCACCCTCCAAACAGCTCTTAATGGGTTAGCTAGTCCTCCACCCAACATGGTCCCAGCAAATGCCACTATAAGGATTACATTTAGGCATATGGAGCATATTGCAATGTAGAGCAATTTTCCATCACAGGCACTTTTATCTACACCATTGGTTTCATAACTTGCTTCAGGAAAGTTTCCTATGTTAGAAAAGTTACCACTGACAGTGAAATTCAATGAATTCAAGAGATACATGCCTAACTTAATTGGTAAAGTTTTTATCCACTTGATCAGCATCTCTATCATTAACCACACCACATGGTAAGTTATTAATTTGTAGATGTGGGTCCAAAAGATCCAGCCAAAAGCCCATGCAAAGGCTTGGACCATCAGGTTCTTTAAAATTGCCATTTCTACTTCTAGCTCCTTTTTCAGAAAAAAAAGTATTGCTTTCCCAATACAAGATCAATTTCCAAACCCCATGTTGGAGGTGCCAAAAATTGTAGTGGTTTGAGCCTTAACTGAGAGTTAAAAGCTCAAATGGGGAAAAGGCTGAGAATCTCTTCCCCACTCCCCCCCACCTCCTCCCTCCAAACAGGGAGAGGAGGAAAAAAAAAGGGTAAGGAGCAAATCCACTAAGCAACAATCTGGAGTCAGCTTGGAAGTAGAGAGGCAAATAAATTTTTTACTTCAAATTATATACATAACAATAACAGGGAAAAAAAAAAAAAAGGTTCACAAGGGCAAGGAACAAGAAGGAGTGGGACAGAAAAAAATAATACAAAACCAGTCTTTCTCTGAGGAGGTGCAGAGGCAGCAGGGAAAAGGATCAGGTCCGGCCACGTGGCTGAGGAGCAGGAGGGCAGCTGCAGTAGCTCTCATCCAGCAGTGGCAGGATCCAAAAAGGAGACCCAACTGCTATGATGTCCTGCTTTTTATACCCTAGCTGGGCAGGGAGGGGGGCAGTGGAACAGACTCAGCTTTCCCAGGGGGGAAACGCCCTGCAGGGAGGGTAAAGTACCTGCAAGCCCTCCCCCTGCTTTCTTCTTTTGTTTTCAGAAAAAGGCGTTAACCCACCACACCTTCCCTTCCCTGCCTTACCATGCCCTTCCCTTTCCTGCCTTACCATGCCCTTCCCTTCCCTGTCCTTCCCTTCCCTGCTCTTCCCTTCTCTGCCCCCGCTTGCCCTGCCTTGCCCAGCCTTGTCCTGCTTTCGCCTGCCTTGCCTTGCCCTGCCCTGCCCAGCCCTGCCTTGCCCTGCCCTGCACTGCCTTGCCCTGCCCTGCCCAGCCCTGCCTTGCCCTGCCCTGCCTTGCCCTGCCCTGCCTTCCCCTGCCCTGCCCTGCCCTGCCTTCTTTGCCCTGCTGTGACCTACCCTGACTTATCCTGCCCTGCCCTATCTTACCCTGCCTTGCCCTGCCCTACCTTGCCCTTCTTTGCAGTCCCCTGCCCTGCCTTGCCCTACCCTTCCCTTGCCTTGCCCAGCCCTCAACTGCCTTGCTGTGCCTTGCCCAACCCTGCACTTCCTTCCCTGCCTTGCCCTTCTCTCCACTGCCCGGCCCAGCCTTGCCCTGCCCTGCCCTGCCTTACCCTGCCCTGCCCTGCCTTACCCTGCCCTTCCCTGCCCTGCCTTGCCCTGCCCTGCCTTACACTGCCCTACCCTGCCCTGTCTTGCCCTGCCCTGCCTTACCCTGCCATGCCCTGCCCTGCTTTGCCATGCCTTGCCCAGCCTTGTCCTGCCTTTCCCTGCCTTGCCTTGCCTTGCCCTGCCGTGCCTTGCCTTGCCCTGTCGTGCCTTGCCTTGCCCTGCACTGCCCTACCCTGTCTTGCCCTACCCTGCTCTGCCCTGCCTTGCCCTGCCCAGGCTTGCCCTGCCCTGCCCAACCTTGCCATGCCCTGTCCTGCCTTACCCTGATTTTCCCTGCCCAGCCTGTCCCTGCCCTGCCCTGCCCAACCTTGCCCTGCCCTGCCTTGCCATGCCCCACATTGCCCTGCCCTGGGTTGCCCTACCCTGCCTTACCCTGCCCTGCCATACCTTGCCCTAGCCTGCCCTGCCTTGCCTTGCCCTGCCCTGCCCTGCCTTGCCCTACCTTGCCCTGCCCTGCCTTCCCTTTTCCTGCCCTGCCCTGCCCTGCTTTTCCTTGCCCTGCTCTCCCCTGCCATGGCCAACCCTGCCCTGCCCTGCCCTGCCCTGCCTTCTTTGCCCTGCTGTGCCCTACCCTGACTTATCCTGCCCTGCCCTGTCTTACTCTGCCTTGCCCCGCCCTACCTTGCCCCGCCTTGCAGTACCCTGCCCTGTCTTGCCCTACCCTGCCCTGCCTTGCTCAGCCCTCTACTGCCTTGCTGTGCCTTGCCCTGCCTTGACTTGCCCTACTCTGTCCTGCCTTGACCTGCTTGCCCTGCACTGCCCTGCACTGCCTTGCCTTGCCGTGCATTCCCTTGCCCTGCCCTGTCTTGTCCTACTCTGCCCTCTCTTGCCCTGCCCTCCTCTGCCTTGCCCTGCCCTGCCATTCACTGCTCTGCCTTGCCTTGCTTTGCCTTGCACCATCCTGCCCTATCCTGCCCTGCCCTGCCTAGCCCTGCCCTGCACTGAATTGCTCTGCCGTTCCCTGTCCTGCCCTGCTTTGCCCTGCTCTGCACTGCCCTGCTCTGCATTGCACTGCTCTGCCCTGCCCTATCCTAGCCTACCCTACCCTGCTCTGCACTGCCCTGCTCTGCATTGCACTGCTCTGCCCTGCCCTGCCCTTCCCTACCCTGCCCTACCCTGCCCTGCCCTACCATGCCTTGCTCCGCCTTGCACTGCACTGCCTAGCCCAAACCTGCCTTGCCCTGCCGTGCCTTGCCTTTCCCTGCCCTGCCTTGCCCTGCCCTGCCTTGCCCTGCCCTACCCTGTCTTGTCCTTCCCTGCCCTGCCTTTCCCTGCCCTGCCTTGCCCTGCCCTTCCTTGCTCTGCCCTACCTTGCTCTGCCTTGCAGTGCCCTGCCCTGCCTTGACCTGCCCTGCACTGCCTTGCCCTGCCATGCCTTCCCTTTCCCTGCCCTACCCTACCCTGCCTTGCCCTGCAATGCCTTCCCTTTCCCTTTCCCTGCCCTACCCTACCCTGCCTTGCCCTGCCCTTCCCTGAACAGCCTTGCCCAGTCCTGTCTTACCCTGCCCTGCCCTGACCTCTCCTGCCCTACCTTGCCTAGCCCTGCCTTCTCCTGCCTTGCCCTGCCCTGCCTGCCCTGCCTGCCCTTTCCCTGCCCTGCCCTGCCTTACCTTGCCCTGCCCTGCCCTGTCCTGCCCTGCCTTGCCCTGCTCTTCCGTGCCCAGCCTTTCCCTGCCCTGCCCTACCTTGCTCTGCCTTGCAGTGCCCTGCCCTGACTTGCCCTGCCCTGCACTGATTTGCCATGCCATGCCCTGCCCTGCCCAGCCTTGCCCTGCCCTGTCCTGCCTTGCCCTGCTCTTCCGTGCCCAGCCTTTCCCTGCCCTGCCCTACCTTGCTCTGCCTTGCAGTGCCCTGCCCTGACTTGCCCTGCCCTGCACTGCCTTGCCCTGCCATGCCTTCCCTTTCCCTGCCTTGCCCTGCCCTGCCTTGCCCTGCCCTTCCCTGACCAACCTTCCCCTGCTCTGCCATTCCCTGCTCTTCCCTGTCCTACCCTGCCCAGCCTTGCCTGGTCCTTCCCTTCCCTGCCCTGCCCTGCCCTCTCCTGCCCTACCTTGCCCTGACTTGCCCTGCCTTGCCCTAGCCTGCCATGCCCTGCCTGGAACTGACTTGCTCTGCCCTGTCCTGTCCTGCCTTGTCCTGCTCTGACTAGCCCTGCCCTGCACTGAATTGCTCTGCCCTTCCCTGCCCTGCCCTGCCATGCCCTGCATTGCCCAGCCTTGCCCAGCTACGTTATGCCCTGCCTATACGCTACCCTGCCCTGCCCTAACTTGCCGTGCCCCCCCAGGCCCTTTCCTGTGATGCCGAATTTTGCCCCAAAAGGCAAGAATAACTGCCTAAGAGACTCAGTTTCAGTCAGATAGACAGGAGGTATTTTATTAGCAACGCGTTGGAGAAATCACTAAATGGATTTCTGCCTTTCCCGTAACAAAAGCATGTCTTTTATACAGTTTTGGACGTAGTATTGCATCAGATCACATACATAATCATATCTCTGTATACATATTCATAAGAGGCGTGGTGTAGGCGGAGCGTGGGCGGGGACATCTCTTTTGAGGATCCTCTTGGTGGTCAATTCCGTGGCCTTCATCATGGGCAGGGGTCTCTTGATGAGTCTTCCTCTCTTGAACTTTTGAACCCTTTCCTAATTTGGTCAATTCCCGGTGTGCCTGGCTTAGTTTTACTGACTGGACAAGGCTGTTAGGGTCAGTTTGACCTTTCTGGTTCTGAATCATGCTCACTTCGTCAGCCCTTATCACTTATCTCCTTTTTCTGTCACAGTGTCCCAGGCCTCAGCTGATTTATTACTCTATGTGGTTTGTGCTCATTGCTTCACATTCTTGAAAGCTATCTGTTTTGGGGCTTCACCTGCCTTGCCCTGCTCTGCCCTTCCCTTCCCTGCCCACCCTGCTCTGCTCTGCCCTTCCCTGCCCTTCCCTGCCCTGCCCTACCCTGCCCTGCCTTGCCCTGCCCTTCCTTGCACTGTCCTGCCCTTCCATGACTTGCCCAGACTTCCCCTGCTTAGCTCTTCCCGCCCTTGTTCTGCCTTGTCCTGGCCTACCCTGCCCAGCCCTGCCCTGCCCTGCCCTGCCTTGCCCTGCCCTGCCCTGCCCTGCCCTGCCTTGCCCTACGCTGCTCTATCTTGCCCTGCCCTACCTTGCCCAGCCCTGCCCTGCCCTGCCTTGCCCTGCCCTGCCCTGCCCTGCCTTGCCCAGCCCTGCCCTGCCCTGCCTTGCCCTGCCCTGCCCTGCCCTGCCTTGCCCTATGCTGCTCTACCTTGCCCTGCCCTACCCTGCCCTCTCTTGCCCTGCCTTCCTCTGCCTTGCTCTGCCTTGCCTTGCCTTGCACTGTTCTGCCCTATCCTGCCCTGCCCTACCCTGCCCTGCCTTGCCCTGCCCTTCCTTGCACTGTCCTGCCCTTCCATGACTTGCCCAGACTTCCCCTGCTTAGCTCTTTCCGCCCTTGTTCTGCCTTGCCCTGCCCTACCCTGCCCTCTCTTGCCCTGCCTTCCTCTGCCTTGCTCTGCCTTGCCTTGCCTTGCACCGTTCTGCCCTATCATGCCCTGCCCTACCCTGCCCTTCCTTGCCTTGCACTGTTCTGCCCTATCCTGCCCTGCCCTACCCTGCCCTGCCTTGCCCTGGCATGCCCTGGCATGCCCTGCCCTGTATTGCCATGCCTTGCCCAGCCTTGTCCTGCTTTCCCCTGCCTTGCCTTGCCGTGCCCTGCCTTGCCCTGCCCTGCCCTGCCTTGCCCTGCCCTGCCTTCCATTTCCCTGCCCTACCTTTCCTTGCCCTGCTCTCCCCTGCCATGGCCAACCATGCCCTGCCCTGCCCTGCCCTGCCCTGCCTTGCCCTGCCTTTGCCCTGCTGTGCCCTACCCTGACTTACCCTGCCCTGCCCTGTCTTACCCTGCCTTGGCCTGCCCTACCTTGACCTGCCCTACCTTGCCCTTCTTTGCAGTCCCCTGCCCTGCCTTGCCCTACCCTGCCCTGCCTTGTCCAGCCCTCAACTGCCTTGCTGTGCCTTGCCCAACCCGGCTCTCCACTGCCCGGCCCTGCCTTACCCTGCTCTGCATTGCACTGCCTTGCCCTGCCCTGCCCTACCCTGCCCTACCCTACCCTGCTTTGCCCTGCCCTGCCCTGCCCTGCCCTGCCCTGCCCTGCCCTGCTCTGCCCTCCACTATCCTGCCTTGCCCTACCCTGCCTTGCCCTGCCCTTCCTTGCACTGCCCTGCCTTGCCCTGCCTTCCCTTTCCCTGCCCTGCACTGCCCTGCCTTGCCTTGCCCTGCTCTCCCCTGCCATGGCCAACTCTGCTCTGCCCTGCCGTGCCTTACCCTGCCCTGTCCTGCCTTGCCCTGCCCTACCTTGCCCTGCCTTGCAGTCCCCTGCCCTGCCTTGCCCAGCCCTCAACTGCCTTGCTGTGCCCTGCCTTACCCTGCCCTGCCCTGCCCTGCCTTCTCCTTCCCTGCCCTGCCTTACCCTGCCCTGCCCTGCCTTGCCCTGCCCTGTCCTGTGTTGCCCTGCTCTTCCCTGCCCTGCCCTGCTCTTCCCGGCTCTTTCTTGCCCTGCCCTGCCTAACCTTGCCCTGTCCTGCCTTGCCCTGCCCTGACTTGCCCTGCCCCATGTTGCCCTGACCTAGCTTGCCATACTCTGCCTTACCCTGCCCTGCCATACCTTGCCCTGGCCTGCCCTGCCTTGCCTGGTCCTGCTTTGCCCGGTCCTGCCTTGCCCTACCCTGCGTTGCCCTGCCCTGCCCTGCCTTGCACTGCCCTGCCCTGCCCTGCCCTGCCTTGCCTTGCCCTAACCTGCCTTGCCCTTCCCTGCCTGCCTTGTCCTGCCCTGCCTTCCCCTGCCCTGCCCTGCCCTGCCTTCTCTGCCCTGCTGTGCCCTACCCTGACTTACACTGCCCTGCCCTGCCTTGCCCTTCCTTGCCCTGCCCTGCCTTCTCTGCCCTGCTGTGCCCTTCCCTGCCTTACCCTGCCCTGCCCTGCCTTGCCTTGTCCTGCCCTGCCTCCTTTGCCCTGCTGTGCCCTACCCTGACTTACACTGCCCTGCCCTGCCTTGCCCTGCCTTGCCCTGCCTTGCAGTCCCATGCCATGCATTGCCCTTCTCTCCACTGCCCGGCCCTGCCTTGCCCAACCCTTCCCTCCGTGCCCTGCCTTGCCCTGCTCTCCACAGCCTGGCCCAGCCTTGCCCTGCCCTTCCCTGCTCTGCATTGCACTACCCTGCCCTGCCCTGCCCTGCCTTGCACTGCCCTGCCCTGCCCTGCCCTGCCTTGCCTTGCCCTAACCTGCCTTGCCCTTCCCTGCCTGCCTTGTCCTGCCCTGCCTTCTCTGCCCTGCTGTGCCCTTCCCTGACTTACACTGCCCTGCCCTGCCTTGCCCTTCCTTGCCCTGCCCTGCCTTCTCCGCCCTGCTGTGCCCTTCCCTGCCTTACCCTGCCCTGCCCTGCCTTGCCCTGCCCTGCCCTCCCTTGTCCTGTCTTGCTTTGCCATGCCCTGCCCTGTCTTCCTCTGCCCTTTCTTCCCCTGCCCTGACCTCCCCTGCCCATCCCTGTCCTGCCTTCCCTTGCCCTGCCTTCCTCTGCCCTGCCTTCCCCTACCCTGCCATGCCCTGTCTTGCCCTACCCTGGCCAGTCTTGCCTTGCCCTGCCCTGCCCTGTCCTGCCTTGCCTTGCCCTGCTCTGCCTCACACTGCCTTGCCCTGCCCTGCCCTCTCCTGTGTTGCCCTGCCCAATCCTGCCCAACCCTGCCCTGCACTGCCATGCCTTGCCCTGCACTTCCTTGCCCTGGTGTGCCCGGCCCTGCCCTACCCTGCACTGCCTTCCCCTGCCCTACCTTTCCCTGCCTTCTCAGGCCCTGCCCTGCCCTTCCTTGCCCTGTCTTTCGCTGCCCTACCGTGCCTTGCACTTCCTTGCCCAGTCCTGCCTTGCCCTGCCCTGCCTTGCCCTGCCCTACCTTGCTCTCCTGTGCCCAGCCCTGCCCCACCCTGTCTTGCCATGCCCTGCTATCCCCTGCCTTGCCCTACCCTGCCCTGCCCTGCCTTGCCCTACCCTGCTGTGCCTTACTCTGCCCTGCCCTGCCTTGCCCTGCCGTGTGGCAATGCCAGCGACAAGCAGTGTGAGCAATCTGGCAGTGCAGTCCTAGAGCCTGACATGGCGGTAGGCCATGCTCAGCATAAATGCAGAGTCAGCTAGCAGTGGAGTAAAACAGTGCTGTGCCTGCAGCATGGAACTAAAACAAGACACTGGTAGTGTGGCCGGTTGACGTTGTCCCCTTAAGAAAGGGAATATGGTGGACGGAAGTTGGTAAACGGAAAGAATAATCTAAACTAGTTTCATTGGTGAAGTGGGAGGAAGCACCTTCTGAACTGGGACTGAACTGGGCATTTCCAGCACTTCTCTGTCAGTCTTGCTTCCGCCTCTTCTTCGTGCTGCAGCTCTCTCTCTGTGCTGGGCTTTCTGCCAAGGCCTCGGCCTTGAAGACCAGATAAAGGCCAGTATTAACTCCCTTCCAATTAACATGAACTGCTTCTAACATTTTTTTTTTCTCTCTTTTCTCTCTCTTTCTATCCCACTCTGGGGAAAGGGGGAAAGAGGGGAGAGCGGAGGTGTGAAACCCCCCCTCAGCCGAGGGGGGAACTCTCATTTCTGTGTTACTTTATTGTATATCTTTGTATATATTGTAGATATTGTAAATTTGTAAATATTCCCCTGCAAATCCTACACTGCTTTGTAAATATAGCTCCACTGCCTTGCTAATTCAGCTTGTGAGTTTTTTTTTCCTTTCCCTTCAATTTTTTTTCCCTTTTACCTTACAAGGGGGAAGGGAGGAGGCTTCTTGGCCTTACCCTTCCAACCCACCACAGGTAGCTATAAACATGGACAGTTATCTTGGGACAACAGGACATGCACCTGCATCAACAACCTCGTTGTGTCATTAGTAGTTGGACCAATAATCTGTAATAGTGCAATGTGTGGTGACTCATAGGGAACCAATGGAGCTATGCCAACAGGGCACTCCGAGTTTATAGAAGTTGTAGCAGTTGCCTTGCTACGCCCTTCTGCCTTTCCTGTCTCCCGTTTCTTCTACACTTTACCGTGCTATACTTGCACTACAGGCCTACTCCATAGGCCTGCACCTCAGGCCTGCACCATAGGCTTGCAACACTGGAACAATAAAGGAACAATACTCGATCACATTGGTCAGCTGTATTGATTCCCAATCTCCATCGTCTACACTGCCGTTCCTTGCCCGGCCCTACTGTGCCCTGCTCTGCTTTGCTCTCCCCTGCCCAGCCCTGCCCTGCCCTGCCTTGCCATGCCCTGCCCTGCCTTGCCCTGCCCTGCCCTGCCTTACCCTGCTCTGCCCTGCCTTGCCCAGCCCTGCCCTGCCTTGCCTAGCCCAGCCCTGCTCTGCCCTGCCTTGCCCTGCCCTGCCTAGCCCAGCACTGTTTGCCCAGTCCTGCCCTGCCCTGCCCTGCCCTGCACTATTTTGCCCAGCAATGCTCTACCTTGCCCTGCCTGGCCCTGCCCTGCCATGCCCTGCCCTGCCCTAACTTACCTCCTCTAGTTTCCCCTGTCCTGCCCTGCCTTGCCTTGCCCTGCTCTGTCTTGACCTGCCTTGCCCTGCCCTACCTTGCCGTGCCTTGCCCGCCCATGCCCTATCTTGCCCTGCCTTGTCCTGCTCTGTCCTCCCCTGCCTTGCCTTGCCCTGCCCTGCCTTACCCTGCCCTGCCATGCCTGTCCCAAACCTGCCCTGCTGTGGTGGGTTAGGAAGGGTAAGGCCAAGAAGCCTCTTCCCTCCCCCCTGTAAGTAAGGGGAGAGAAAATTGAAGGGAAAGGAAAAAAAACTCACAAGCTGAATTAGCAAAGCAGTGGAGCTTTATATTCACAAAGCAATGTAGGGTATGCAGGGGAATATTTACAAATTTACAATATCTACAATATATACAAAGATATACAATAAAGTAACACAGAAATGAGAGTAACCCCCCCCTTGCCGAGGGGTTCCCCACCTCCGCTCTCCCCTCTCTCCCCCCCTTTCCCCAGAGTAGGTCAGAAAAGGGAGAAAGAAGAAAGAAAGAATTTAAAAGCAGTTTTGTGTTAATTGGAAAGGAGTTAATACAGGCCTGGTATCTTATCGGCTTCAAAGCTGAAGCCTTGGCAGAAAGCCCAGCACAGAGAGAGCTGCTGCCCAAAGAAGAGGCGGAAGCAAGACTAAAGATAGAAGTGCCGGAGTGCCCAGTTCACTCCCAGTTCACTCCCAGTTCAGAAGGTGCTTCCTCCCACTTCACCAATGAAATTAGTTTAGATTATTCTTTCCGTTTACCAACTTCCATCCACCATATTCCCTTTCTTAAAGGCACAGCCTCAAACAGTCACAGTCCACCCCTTCTAAACAATTTCACTGGCTGTTCATACTGTCCATCCAATCCAAAACGATATTTACAGTTCGTGAGTAAAGTTCATAGTCCATTCCGGCTATGCTCAGATGTAGATGATTCAAAAGTCCAAGAAAATCAGAAAGTGAGAAAAATGGAAAACAGTTCATTTCTTCGCCGACGAAGCAAAGAAAAGGGAAACAGGGAATCTCAGGGTCTCTTAGTTGACTCAGGGCTCTCAAGGATCTCAGGGTTCGTGCACCATAGATTCCTCATTGATTCTTCCTCTGGATGCGATGTAACTGTACAGCAGTTCGAAATTAACCTCTTTCAGCTAAAGCTAAATTTCTTTGTGGAATACACTGAATTTCACCATTCTCTTGCATTACCCAATAAGTGTGACCCGGACCTTCAGCTGAAACCACCCCTTGGACAGGTTTAGCCTCTCCTGAGGGTGAAAATACCCAAACAGTTTTACCTAACAGATTCTTTTCTCTAACAACAGGAACTCTATCACCTTCTACTTTCCGTAGCAAATCTGAATGTGCAGGTCCAGCTCGGTTCACTGAACCTCTACTATTTACCAGCCAGGTTGCTTGTGCTAGATGTTTTTCCCAGTTTTTCAAAGATCCACCTCCCATGGCTTTAAGAGTGGTCTTCAACAAACCGTTGTAGCGTTCAATCTTCCCTGAAGCTGGTGCATAGTAGGGAATGTGGAATATCCACTCAATACCGTGATCTTTTGCCCAGTTCTTTACAAGGTTGTTCTTGAAATGAGTTCCGTTGTCTGACTCAATCCTCTCTGGAGTTCCGTGTCTCCACAGGATCTGTCTCTCCAGACCGAGAATGGTGTTGCGTGCAGTTGCATGTGGAACTGGATAAGTTTCCAACCATCCAGTGTTTGCCTCTACCATAGTAAGCACGTATTGCTTACCAGAACAAGAATGTGGTAGAGTGATGTAGTCAATCTGCCAAGCTTCACCATACTTGTACTTGGACCATCTGTCACCATACCACAAGGGCTTAAGTCGTTTTGCCTGCTTAATAGCAGCACAAATGTCACAGTCATGGATGACTTGTGTGATAGCATCCATGGAAATGTCTATGGATCTGTCACGAGCCCATTGGTATGTTGCATCTCTGCCTTGATGTCCTGACGAATCGTGAGCCCACCGAGCTAAGAATATCTCACCTCGGTGTTTCCAGTCGAGATCAAGATTAGAGTCCATGTCTACTTGAGAAACTCTTGCAGCTAGATCTGCCTGATGGTTGTGTTGCTGTTCCTCAGTAGCTTTGCTCTTAGGAATGTGAGCATCGATGTGTCTCACTTTCACTGGAATTCTCTCGATTCGATCAGCAATTTTAAAGGGGTTGGGGGCAGATCCTCTGCCCACCTTAACCATCCTCTGCTACCAAGAATGTGCTGGGTTGAGGCAGCCCCCTTCCCCACCCCTGGCAACAATAAACACTCAGACAAACAGATTGCAAAGTGATGGAAAGTTTAAATAGAAAGCAGTGAGCATTTACAGAAAGCCAAAAGCTCAGTGACAAAGACAAATCCCAAAACAGACCCAGAGAGATCCCATCCCCACCTGAGGGTACACCCAAGACCCCCAGCGCTCCTTCTTCCCCCTCCCACTGCTAGGCTAGTCTCAGCTGGCCATATCTGAGACTGCCCATACCCCGGTGGCCTTGGGCCTAGCCAGGCCCAAAGCCAGGAGACATCTCCCCCAGTTACCGGCTGACGGAGGAGGAAGAAAACAGCTAGTGCTAGACTCCGCACTAGATCTTATAGTGGTGCAAAGGATTGTAGTATGAAATACTACATAATTTCCTGTGTCCACCCCTGGGCTGGATTTCTGGACACAGGAAGTAAACACTGCAGGGGGGCACCCAGCTCAAACTGTAACAGCAATGTCCTGCCATAGGTTGGCTGCCCAAATGGGTTTTCCTTTTCTCTGCCAACCACTCTTCTTCCAGTTCTTTAGCCAACCCCATAGAGCATTGGCTACCATCCATGAGTCGGTGTAGAGATAAAGCTTTGGCCATCTCTCACGTTCAGCTACGTTGAGAGCTAGCTGGACAGCTTTTACCTCTGCGAACTGACTGGATTCTTGTTGTGGTTTGTTTTGAGCAAGAGGGGCGTTGGGTCCCAGGAACACCTGTGCAATTCAGGCCTTGAAGAATTCTCTGTTGATAATATAGTGGCGCCGTAAGAGATGTGAGAAAGTGCTGATTGCTTGGTATGCTAAGTCCAGCTGCCCCTGAGATGGGAGGTAAGCAAGATAAGGAGGAGGCGAGATCTGGGAAAGAGAGCAATTAGGCCGGATAGAAGAATTCCACAGAGTTGTGAAAACAATGATGTAACCTTTTAGAGAGCAACCAATAGTATGTTGCCAAGTGGGCATAATTATAGCAAACTGTATATAAGATGTGTCTGATGCTCAATAAAGTTGGATTCTGCTGATCAAATTGGTCGAATAAGCGGCCCCTTCTTGCAGTAAGTGGCGCTCGAACACGGGACCCTAATGAAGACAAAGGTTACGGTCTAAGAAGTTCTTCGGGACGTGGGAGATTCGCAGTAAGCCGGGAGGCAAGAAGAAGGCCGGCCCGGGATAGCAGTACCAGAGGCTGCAAGAAAAGGGAAGACAGCCTTGAAGCCGAAGACGCTGTAGAGCCGGGAACTGCTTAAACGAGGACTGTGCGCACAGGTATTAAAGTTTAAATACGGACATGGATAGGCAGGCAGCGTATGATTTATTTAAATGCTTGTTAGAAAAGCGACAGTGTAAGTTAAATTTTACAAAGGAGTTGGTGCCGCTGTTAAGCTATGCAGAAGAGTTAGGATATTTTAAGGACCCAAATGAGGTGTTTGAAAGATTGCAGTGGAAAAAGTCTGGACAAGACTTGTGGCTGCATGGGTTAGATGATAAAAAACGAGCAAAGGAGTGTGGAAAATGGTGGAAGATGGTTATGACAGCATTGGATCAGCATCGCGCTGAGCAAGTGGCAGCTTATCAAGCCAGGGTACGATTAGATTATACGGACCCAAATGGAGCAAGTGTTACACATGCTGGGTTGCCTTTGTCTGAAGAGGTTCAGGATTATTTAAGAAAGGAGAAGGCTGCGTGTGTAAAGGGACTAGGTGGCAGAGTTGAATTACAATCTGTAACACAGGACTCTGCTGAGGAGCCTTCCCCGTCTCTTTTAGCTGAGCAAATTGTACAGGAGAAGAAAGTAGGTGAGGGAGAGAAGACAAACAGGGCGGTAGATCCTGGAGGTGGTGTTAAAGATCATGCAAGAAAGCACGCAGAGTATTGGCGAAAGGTTGCAGAACACTTAAATGCCGAAGGAGATCAGGAAGGGCTTAGCCGGCTGGCTGCTTCACATCAAGCTTTTCCAGTAATGTATACACAGGTCCCTGGGGAGCAAAATGTTGTTCAGGCTGATGTAACTCAATTGCCACGGAAATTGTTATCTCAATTAAGACAGACTGCGAGTCAGTTTGGGGTTCAATCTGAACCAGCTAGACAGATGATTGATTTTATTTACATGTGTTGTTGGGGTTTGTTTTGAGCAAGAAGGGACATGGGTCCCAGGAACACCTGTGCAATTCAGGCCTTGAAGAATTCTCTGCTGATAATATAGTGGCAGAGTAGGAGATGTGAGAAAGTGCTGATTGCTTGGTATGCTGAAGTCCAGCTGCCCCTGAGATGGGAGGCAAGCAAGATAAGGAGGAGGCGAGATCTGGGAAAGAGAACAATTAGGCCGGATAGAAGAATTCCACAGAGTTGTGAAAACAATGATGTAACCTTTTAGAGAGCAACCAATAGTATGTTGCCAAGTGGGCATAATTATAGCAAACTGTATATAAGATGTGTCTGATGCTCAATAAAGTTGGAATCCGCTGATCAAATTGGTCGAATAAGCGGCCCCCTTCTTGCAGTAAGTGGCGCCCGAACACGGGACCCTAATGAAGACAAAGGTTAGGGTTTAAGAAGTTCTTCGGGACGTGGGAGATTCGCAGTAAGCCGGGAGGCAAGAAGAAGGCCGGCCCGGGATAGCAGTACCGGAGGCTGCAAGAAAAGGGAAGACAGCCTTGAAGCCGAAGACGCTGTAGAGCCGGGAACTGCTTAAACGAGGACTGTGCGCACAGGTATTAAAGTTTAAATACGGACATGGATAGGCAGGCAGCGTATGATTTATTTATATGCTTTTTAGAAAAGCGACAGTGTAAGTTAAATTTTACAAAGGAGTTGGTGCCGCTGTTAAGCTATGCAGAAGAGTTAGGATATTTTAAGGACCCAAATGAGGTGTTTGAAAGATTGCAGTGGAAAAAGTCTGGACAAGACTTGTGGCTGCGTGGGTTAGATGATAAAAAATGAGCAAAGGAGTGTGGAAAATGGTGGAAGATGGTTATGACAGCACTGGATCAGCATCGTGCTGAGCAAGTGGCAGCTTATCAAGCCAGGGTACGATTAGATTATATGGACCCAAATGGAGCAAGTGTTACACATGCTGGGTTGCCTTTGTCAGAAGAGGTTCAGGATTATTTAAGAAAGGAGAAGGCTGTGTGTGTAAAAGGGTTAGGTGGCAGAGTCGAATTACAATCTGTAACACAGGACTCTGGTGAGGAGCCTTCCCTGTCTCTTTTAGCTGAGCAAATTGTACAGGAGAAGAAAGTAGGTGAGGGAGAGGAGACAAACAGGGCAGTAGATCCTGGAGGTGGTGTTAAAGATCATGCAAGAAAGCACACAGAGTATTGGCGAAAGGTTGCAGAGCACTTAAACGCCGAAGGAGATCAGGAAGGGCTTA
This sequence comes from Melanerpes formicivorus, assembly GCF_026170545.1. Classification (NCBI taxonomy): domain Eukaryota; kingdom Metazoa; phylum Chordata; class Aves; order Piciformes; family Picidae; genus Melanerpes; species Melanerpes formicivorus. The sequence goes on from NW_027142929.1 coordinate 19,103, forward strand.
GCCGGCTGGCTGCTTCACATCAAGCTTTCCCAGTAATGTATACACAGGTCCCTGGGGAGCAAAATGTTGTTCAGGCTGATGTAACTCAATTGCCATGGAAATTGTTATCTCAATTAAGACAGACTGCGAGTCAATTTGGGGTTCAATCTGAGCCAGCTAGACAGATGATTGATTTTATTTACATGAACTATAATATGTTGCCTAGAGATTCTTATAATGTTATGAAGCTGATCCTAACAGCATCTCAATTTATGACATTTTTGAATGAGTGGGAACACCTAGCTAGACAATCAGCTGGAGTACAAAGACAGCAAAACGATCCATTATTTGGTGTAACAGTAGATCAGTTGTGTGGAACGGGACAGTATGAGAGACCAGAGTTACAGGCACTTTTACAGCCGCCTGTTTTGCAAGCATCAGCCCAGATAGTAAGGAGGGCTTTTGAAAAGCAGAAGGATGGAAATGCAAATCCTCACTATATGGGAATTAAGCAAGGTAGACAGGAACCTCTTGGTGAATTTGTAGATAAGTTGCTTGCCGCACTTAGAGCAGCAAGCGTAGGAGAAGGTATCCGAGAGGCAATTTTAAGGCAGTGTTTAATGCAGAATGGGAACCAGCAGACGCAGCAGCTTATTACATCAGCAGATCCTAGATGGACGGTAGCCGAATTGTTGCAGAGGGCTCAGGACTTGCCAAGCAATCCGATGGCCATGTTGACGGAGGTGACTGATAAGGGATTACAAAAACAGGCTGAGGTGTTGTCAATGACAATGACAAAACAGCTTGAGCATAGTCAACAGGTTATGGCAGCCTTAGTACCTTTGCACACAAACTCGAAAGGGCAAGGCCGACCCTATAAGCAGTCATCAGACGAAATACAGTGTCATCGAAAAGCGTAAGGCGGAGATATCGTCTAAAGTAATGCCTGGACTTTTGGCCCATAGATCCGCTTTAGGGCATTTCCCTAGCGGAGATAGTTATTTTGATGAAGCTTGTTGGAGAGAATACAGGAACAAGTTGTGGGACTTGGTTATAGATGGTGATAAAACTGCTATAAAGCTGCAAAAGTCGTGGCGAGAATGCATGAACTGTGTTAAAACCTACGAACTGAAACAGCGAATGGCTGCTGCAGTTAGAGCAACTCTGTCTGGATGAGATGCAGCGCCAGGTGTATCTGAGTTGCAGCTGAAAGATGTGTCTGAGAACTGTCGACCGATCGACCGGGGCCGCCCCCAATACATCTTGCGGTGACCACACCGCATTTACCAGCCGTCACCACTGCCGTTTGCACACAGCGGGGAAAAAGCCGGAAAAAGGCAGCTGTGTGTTCGACCCCTTTTTATCAACACCTTCCTCTGACACCGCCAGCGACGGCTCGGATTCGGAAGACAATACCGGCAGCGAGGAATTCAAACAGCGCCGACTTTGCTTTACGGCCCCTCTTAGAAAAAATGGAGCGCTTGGAGGCTCGCGGTTACAGCGTTCCTGCCACCGCACTCCTCCCGCGAGCCCTGCCGGCCCCGCAGATACCGATGGCTTCGACCAAGGCGGTACCGGCTGACGCACCACCGACACCGACAGCACCGACAGTAGCGGCGGAGCAGTTGCCACGGCAGCAGCCCCCACCCCTTTCCCCCGCAGCGGCTTTAGCCGCACTACTCTGTTTTGATTTAAAGCAACAGTACTCATGTTGTCATTTCTGATTGTAGCGTCTTTCAGAGATTTGTTATTTAGAGTTTTGTTAAGTTTTTCTAATAAGCATAATGAATAAGTAAGCATTTGGTATTTATAAGTACTTAGTACATAGTAATTGCAGTAAGGTGTATGCACTTAGTTAAGAGTTCAAATTGTAAGATTTTCTTTTGGTTCGAACCTTCTTAGTTGTCTGCCTAGGCATTTCAAAGGAGCTCCATGTAATATAGCTAAGGAATGTATAAACAGGTTTTAATTTTGGAAAGTGTTTTTTAGTTAATGTAACAATTTTATTTCTTTTTAGACACTGATTTGATGGATTAATTTTAACATAGTTTTTTAAGGTCTTAAGGATTTTTTGGTATTAGCATAAGTTAAGGTTTGTAGTTAATAGGTAGTAATTTTAACAACTATTCCTTCACTAATGTGCAGAAGAACCAAGCTGTTTTGTCATTGTCATTGACAACACCTCAGCCTGTTTTTGTAATCCCTTATCAGTCACCTCCGTCAACATGGCCATCGGATTGCTTGGCAAGTCCTGAGCCCTCTGCAACAATTCGGCTACCGTCCATCTAGGATCTGCTGATGTAATAAGCTGCTGCGTCTGCTGGTTCCCATTCTGCATTAAACACTGCCTTAAAATTGCCTCTCGGATACCTTCTCCTATGCTTGCTGCTCTAAGTGCAGCAAGCAACTTATCTACAAATTCACCAAGAGGTTCCTGTCTACCTTGCTTAATTCCCATATAGTGAGGATTTGCATTTCCATCCTTCTGCTTTTCAAAAGCCCTCCTTACTATCTGGGCTGATGCTTGCAAAACAGGCGGCTGTAAAAGTGCCTGTAACTCTGGTCTCTCATACTGTCCCGTTCCACACAACTGATCTACTGTTACACCAAATAATGGATCGTTTTGCTGTCTTTGTACTCCAGCTGATTGTCTAGCTAGGTGTTCCCACTCATTCAAAAATGTCATAAATTGAGATGCTGTTAGGATCAGCTTCATAACATTATAAGAATCTCTAGGTAACATATTATAGTTCATATAAATAAAATCAATCATCTGTCTGGCTGGTTCAGATTGAATCCCAAACTGACTCACAGTCTGTCTTAATTGAGATAACAATTTCCATGGCAATTGGGTTACATCAGCCTGAACAACATTTTGCTCCCCAGGGACCTGTGTATACATTACTGGAAAAGCTTGATGTGAAACAGCCAGCCGGCTAAGCCCTTCCTGATCTCATTCGGCATTTAAGTATTCTACAACCTTTCGCCAATACTCTGTGTGCTTTCTTGCATGATCTTTAACACCACCTCCAGGATCTACTGCCCTGTTTGTCTCCTCTCCCTCACCTACTTTCTTCTCCTGTACAATTTGCTCAGCTAAAAGAGACAGGGAAGGCTCCTCACCAGAGTCCTGTGTTACAGATTGTAATTCAACTCTGCCACCTAACCCTTTTACACACGCAGCCTTCTCCTTTCTTAAATAATCCTGAACCTCTTCTGACAAAGGCAACCCAGCATGTGTAACACTTGCTCCATTTGGGTCCGTATGATCTAATCGTACCCTGGCTTGATAAGCTGCCATTTGCTCAGCACGATGCTGATCCAGTGCTGTCATAACCATCTTCCACCATTTTCCACACTCCTTTGCTCGTTTTTCATCATCTAACCCACACAGCCACAAGTCTTGTCCAGACTTTTTCCACTGCAATCTTTCAAACACCTCATTTGGATCCTTAAAATATCCTAACTCTCCTGCATAGCTTAACAGCGGCACCAACTCCTTTGTAAAATTTAACTTACACTGTCGCTTTTCTAAAAAGCATATAAATAAATCATACGCTGCCTGCCTATCCATAACCGTATTTAAACTTTAATACCTGTGCGCACAGTCCTCGTTTAAGCAGTTCCCGGCTCTACAGCATCTTCGGCTTCAACGCTGTCTTCCCTTTTCTTGCAGCCTCCGGTACTGCTATCCCAGGCCGGCCTTCTTCTTGCCTCCCGGCTTACTGCGAATCTCCCACGTCCCGAAGAACTTCTTAAACCCTAACCTTTGTCTTCATTAGGGTCCCTGTTCGGGCGCCATTTGCTGTAAGAAGGGGGCCGCTTATTCGACCAATTTGATCAGCGGAATCCAACTTTATTGAGCATCAGACACATCTTATATACAGTCTGCTATAATTATGCCCACTTAGCAACATACTATTGGTTGCTCTCTAAAAGGTTACATCATTGTTTTCACAACTCTGTGGAATTCTTCTATCCGGTCTAATTGCTCTCTTTCCCAGATCTCGCCTCCTCCTTATCTTGCTTGCCTCCCATCTCAGGGGCAGCTGGACTTCAGCATACCAAGCAATCAGCACTTTCTCACATCTCCTACTCCGTCACTATATTATCAACAGAGAATTCTTCAAGGCCTGAATTGCACAGGTGTTCCTGGGACCCAAGGCCCCTCTTGCTCAAAACAATCCTCAACAAGGCAGGGCAGAGGAAGGTAGGGCAGGGCAGGGCAAGGCAGTGCAGGGAAGGGCAAGGCAAGGCAGGGCAGGGCAGGACAGGGCAGGGCTGAGCAGTGCAAGGTAGGGCTGGGCAGGGCAGAGCAAGGCAGGGCAGTGCAAAGCAGAGCAGAGTAAGGCAGAGCAAGGCAGGGTAGGGCAGGGGAAGGCAGGGCAGGGCAGGGCAAGGCAGGGTAGGGCAGGGAAGGGCAAGGCAGAGCAGGGCAGGGCAGGGCAGGGCAGGGCAGTGTAATGGAGAGCAGGACTGGGCAGGGCAAGGCAGTGCAGGGCAAGGTAGGGCAGGGCAGGGCAAGACAGGGCAGGGCAGGGCAGGCCAGGGCAGGGCAGGCCAGGGTAGGGCAGGGCAGGGTAGGGCAAGGCAGGGCTGGGTAAGGCAGGGAGAGGGAGGGAAAGGCAGGGCAGGGAAGGGCAGGGCAAGGTGGGGCAGGACAAGGCTGGGGAAGGCAGGGGAGGGTAAAGTAGGGCAGGGCAGGGCAAGTCAGGGCAGGGCAGAGCAGGGAAGGGCAAGGGAGGGGAGGGCAAAGTAGGGCAGGGCACGTCTGGGGAAGGCAGGTCAAGCAGGGCAGGGGAAGGCAGGGGAGGGCAAGGTAGGGCAGGGCAGGGCAGGGCAGCCATGGGAGGGCAAGTATGAGCAGGGAAAGGCAGGGCAAGGCAAGGCAGGTCAGGGCATGCCAAGCCAGGTCACGGCACGGCAGAGCTTTGAAGGCAGGGCAGGGCAGGGGAAGGTAGGGCTGGGCAGTGCAAGGCAGGGCAGGGCAAGGCAGGTTAGGGTAGGACTGGGCAGGGGCGAGCAAAGCAGAGCAGGGCAGGGTAGAGAAGGACAAGGAAGGGCAGGGCAAGGCAGTGCAGGGCAGGGCAAAGAAGGGTAGGGCAGGGCAGGGCAAGGTAGGGCTGGGCAGGGCAGTGCAAGGCAGGAGAAGGCAGGGCATGGGAAGACAGGGCAGGAGAAGGCAGGGGAGGGCAGGGCAGGGCATTTCAAGACAGGATAGTGCAGGGCAGGGCAAGGTAGTGCAAGGCAGTGTAGGGCAGATCAGGGCAGAGCTTGGCAAAACAGGGCAGGGCAGAGCAAGGCAGGGCAGGGCAGGGCAGGACAAGGGAGGGGACAGCAGGGCATGGCAAGACAGGGTAGGGCAGGGTGGGCAGGGGAGAGCAAAGCAGAGCAGGGCAGGGCAAGGAAGAGCAGGGCTGGGCAAGGCAGGGCAGGGCAAGGGAGGGGAGGGCAAAGTAGGGCACGGTGCGACTGGGGAAGGCAGGTCAAGCAGGGCAGGGGTAGGCAGGGCAGAACAGGGCTGGGTAAGGCAGGGCAGGGCAAGTTAGGGTAAGGCAGGGCAGGGCAAGGCAGGGCAAAGTAGTGCCAGGAAGGGCAAGGCAGGTTAGGGCAGGGAAGGGCAGGGCAGGGCAGTGCAAGGTAGGGCAAGGCAGGGCTGGGCCAGGCAGGGCAAGGCAGGACTGGGAAAGGCAGAGCAGGGCAATACCAGGCAGGGCAGGATAAGGCAGGGGAGGGCAAGGCAGGACAGGGCAAGTCTGGGCAGGGCAAGGTAGGGCAAGGCAGGTTAGGGCAGGGAAGGGCAGGGCAGGGCAGTGCAAAGTAGGGCAAGGCAGGGCTGGGCCAGGCAGGGCAAGGCAGGACTGGGAAAGGCAGAGCAGGGCAATACCAGGCAGGGCAAACAGATTGCAAAGTGATGGAAAGTTTAAATAGAAAGCAGAGAACTTTTACAGAAAGCCAAAAGCGCAGTGACAAAAAAAGATCCCAAAACAGACCCAGAGAGATCCCATCCCCACCTGAGGGTACACCCAAGACCCCCAGGGCTCCTTCTTCCCCCTCCCACTGCTAGGCTAGTCTCAGCTGGCCAGATCTCAGACTGCCCATCCCCCCATGGCCTTGGGCCTAGCCAGGCCCAAAGCCAGGAGACATCTCCCCAGTTACCGGCTGACGGAGGAGGAAGAAAAGAGAGCGTGCTAGACTCCGCACTGCATCTTATAGTGGTGCAAAGAATTGTGGTAGGAAATACTACAGAATTTCCTGTGTCCACCCCTGGGCTGGACTTCTGGACACAGGAAGTAAACATTGCAGGGGAGCACCCAGCTCAAACTGCAACACGGGGAAGGCAAGGCAGGTAAAGGCAGGGTAAGGCAGGGCAGGGCAGTGCAGGGCAGGGCAATGCAGGGGAGGGCAGTGCAGGGCAGTGCAGGGCAATGCAGGGGAGGGCAGGGCAGGGCATGGCAAGGCAGGGCTAGGCAGGGAAGGTCTGGGCAAGGTAGGGCAGTGTTCAGCAAGGCAGGGAATGACAGGGAGGGGCAGGGCATGGCAGGGAGGGGCAGGGCTGGGCAGAGCAGAGCAAGGTAGGGCTGGGCAGGGCAGGGCAAGGCAGGACAAGGCAGGGCTTGGGAGGGGCAGGGCAGGGTAGGGAAGGGAAGAACAGGGCAGAGCAAGGTAGAGCTGGGCAGGGCAGGGCAAGTCAGCGCAAGGAAGGGCTGGGCAAGGCAGGGGAGGGCAGGCCAAGGGAGGGCAGTGCAAGGTAGGGCAGGGCAAGTTACAGCAGGGCATGGCAGGGCAATGCATTTCAGGACTGGGGAGGGTAGGACAGGGCAGTGCAAGGTAGGGCTGGGAAGGGCAAGGCAGGGAAAGGCAAGTCAAGGTACATCAGGGCAAGGCAAGGCAGGGCAGGGCTGGGCTGGGCAGAGTACTGTAAAGTAGGGCTGGGCAGGGCAAGGCAGGGCAGGGCAGGGCAGGACAGGGCAGGGGAGGGCAAAGCAGAGCAGAGTACGGTAGGGCAGGGCAAGGTGGGGAGGGCAAAGCAGAGCAGAGTAAGGCAGGGCAGGGCAGGGCAGAGCAGGGCAGGGGAAGGCAAGGCAGAGCAGGGCAGGGCAGGGCAGGGCAGGGCAGGACAGGGCAGGGGAGGACTGGGAAAAGCAGGGCAGGGCAGGGCAAGGAAGAGCAGGAGAGGGCAGGGCTGGGAAAGTCAAGGCAAGGGAATGCTGGGCAGGGCAATGCAGGGCAAAGCAGGGCAGGGCAAGGTTGGGCAAGGCAGGGCAGGGCAAGGCAGGCAGGGCAGGGCAAAGCAGGGCAGGGCAGGGCAGGGCCGGCCAGAGGAGGACACGGCTGGGTAAGGCAGTACAAGGCAGTGTAGGGCAGGCCAGGGCAGGGCTCAGCAAAACAGGGCAGGGCAGTGCAAGGCAGAGCAGAGGAGGGCTGGGTTGGGAAAGTAAAGGCAAGGCAAGGGAAGGCAGGGCAGGAAACAGCTGGGCAAGGCAGGAAACAGCTGGTCAAGGCAGGGCAGGGCTGGGCAGGTCAAGCAGGGCAGGGGAAGGCAGGGGAGGGCAAGGCAGGGGAGGGCAAGGCAGGGCAATACAGGCTAGGGCAGGGCTGGGCAGGGGAGAGCAAAGCAGAGCAGGGCAGAGTAGGCCAGGGCAAGGAAGGGCAGGGCAAGGAAGGGCAGGGCAAGGCAGGGCAGGGCAGAGCAGGGCAGGGCAGGGCAGGGCAGCGCAGGGCAGGGCTTGGCAAGGCAAAGCAGGGCAGGGCTGAGAAAGGCAAGGCAAGGGAAGGCAGGGCAGGGCAGGGAAGGGCAGGATGGAGCTGGGCAAGGCAGAGCAGGGCAGGGTTTGGGCAAGGCAAGGCAGGGCAGGGCAAGACAGAGCAGGGGAGGACAGGGAAAAGCAGGGCAGGGCAGGACAAGGAAGAGCAGGAGAGGGCAGGGCTGGGAAAGTCAAGGCAAGGGAAGCCTGGGCAGGGCAAGGAAGGGCAGGAAAGAGCTGGGCAAGGCAGGGCAAGGCAAAGCAGGGCAGGGCAATGCAGGGCAGGGTAGGGCTGGGAAAGGCAAGGTAAGGGAAGGCAGGGCAGGGCAGGGCAGGATAGAGCTGGGCAAAGGATGGGGCAAGGCAGGGCAGGGCAGGGCTGGACAAGGCAGGGCAAGGCAGTGCAGGCCAGTTCTGGACAAGGCAAAGAAGGGCAGGGCTGAGAAAGGCAAGGCAAGGGAAGGGAGGGCAGGGCAGGGCAGGGCAGGACAGAGCTGGGCAAGGGAAGACAGGGCAGGGCAGGGGAAGTCAGAGCAGGGCAGGACAGGGCAAGGCAAGACAGGTCAGAGCAGAAGCGGGGAAGGCAAGGCAGGGCAGGGCAGGGCAGGGCAGGGCAGGGCAGGGGAGGACTGGGAAAAGCAGGCCAGGGCAGGGCAGTGCAGGGCAGGGCAAGGAGGAGCAGGAGAGGGCAGGGCTGGGAAAGTCAAGGCAAGAGAATGCTGGGCAGGGCAATGCAGGGCAAAGCAGGGCAGGGCAAGGTTGGGCAAGGCAGGGCAGGGCAAGGCAGGCAGGGCAGGGCAGGGCTGGGCAGCACAGTGCAAGGTAGGGCTTGGCAAAGGAGGGCAAGGCAGGAAAAGGCAGGGCAGAGTAAGACAGGTTAGGGCAGGGCTGGGCAGGGGAGAGCAAAGTAGAGCAGGGCAGGTTAGAGAAGGGCAAGGCAGGGCAGGGCAAGGCAGGGCAGGGTAAGGCAGGGCAGGGAAGGCAGGGCAGGGTTGCGCATGGTTGGGTAGGGCAAGGCAGTGCGAGGTAGGGCAATGCAAGGCAGGGCAGGGCAGAGGTGTGCAAGGTAGGGCTGGGCAGGGCAGTGCAAAGCAGGACAAGGCAGGGTTGGGGAAGGCAGGGCAAGGCAGGGCCAGGCAGGGCAGGGCAGGGCAGGGCAAGGCAGGGCAAGGCACGGGAGGGCAAGGCAGGGCAAGACAGGGCAGGGTAGGGTAGGGTTGGGCAGGGCAGAGCAAGGTAGGGCAGGGCAGGTCTTGGCAAGGCACGGCAAGGCAGGGAAGGGCAAGGCAGGGCAAGGCAGGGCAGGGCAGGGCAGGGCAGTGCAAGGCAGGGTAGAGCAAGGCAGGGCAGTGCAAGGCAGAGCAGAGCAGGGCAGGCCAAGGCAGGGCAGGGCAGGTAAGTGCAAGGCACAGTAGGGCAGGGCAGGGGAGGGCAAAGCAGGTCAGGGCATGGCAGGTTATGGTAAAGCAGGGCAGGGCAAGTCAGGGCAGGGCAGAGCACAGAAGGGCAAGGGAGGGGAGGGCAAAGTAGGGCAGGGCACGGCTGGGGAAGGCAGGGGAGGGCAGGGCAGGGCAGGGAGGGGCAGGGCAATGCAGGGCAGGGAAATGAAGGCCTGGGCAGTGCAAGGCAGGGCAGGGAAATGAAGGCCTGGGTAGTGCAAGGCAGGGCAGGGTAAGGCAGGGCAGGGCAGGGTAGGGGAGGGCAAAGTAGAGCAGGGCAGGGTAGGACAGGGTAAGGAAGGGCACGGAAATGGAGGGCAGGGCAGTGTATGGTAAGGCAGGGTAGGGCAGGGCAGGGCAGGGCAAGGCAGGGCAAGGCAGGGCAGGGCAGGGCAGGGCAGGACAGGGCAATGCAGGGCAGGGCAGGGCAGGGCAGGGCAGGGCAGGGCAAGGCAGTGCAGGCCAGTTCTGGGCAAGGCAAAGCAGGGCAGGGCTGAGAAAGGCAAGGCAAGGGAAAGCAGGGCAGGGCAGGGAAGGGCAGGAGAGAACTGGGGAAGGCAGGGCAGGGCAGGGCAAGGCAGGGCAGGGCAGGGCAAGGCAGGGCAGGGCAGTGAAGCCCCAAAACAGATAGCTTTCGAGAATGTGAAGCAATGGAAGGGAGCACAAACCACATAGAGTAATAAATCAGCTGAGGCCTGGGACACTGTGACAGAAAAAGGAGATAAGTGATAAGGGCTGACGAAGTGAGCATGATTCAGAACCAGAAAGGTCAAACTGACCCTAACAGCCTTGTCCAGTCAGTAAAACTAAGCCAGGCACACCGGGAATTGACCAAATTAGGAAAGGGTTCAAAAGTTTAAGAGAGGAAGACTCATCAGAAGATCCCTGCCCATGATGAAGGCCACCGGAATGACCACCAAGAGGATCCTCAAAAGAGATGTCCCCGCCCACGCTCCGCCTACACCACGCCTCTTATGAATGTGTATGCAGAGATATGATTATGTATGTGATCTGATGCAATACCACATCCAAAACTGTATAAAAGACATGCTTTTGTTATGGGAAAGGCAGAAATCCATTTAGTGATTTCTCCAACGCGTTACTAATAAAATACCTCCTGTCTATCTGACTTAAACTGAGTCTCTTAGGCAGTTATTCTTGCCTTTTGGGGCAAAATTCGGCATCAGCCTTGCCCTTTCGAGTCTGTGCGCAAAGGTACTAAGGCTGCCATAACCTGCTGACTATGCTCAAACTGTTTTGTCATTGACATTGACAACGCCTCAGCCTGTTTTTGTAATCCCTTACCAATCACCTCCGTCAACATGGCCATCGGATTGCTTGGCAAGTCCTGAGCCCTCTGCAACAATTCGGCTACCGTCCATCTAGGATCTGCTGATGTAATAAGCTGCTGCGTCTGCTGGTTCCCATTCTGCATTAAACACTGCCTTAAAATTGCCTCTCGGATACCTTCTCCTACGCTTGCTGCTCTAAGTGCGGCAAGCAACTTATCCACAAATTCACCAAGAGGTTCCTGTCTACCTTGCTTAATTCCCATATAGTGAGGATTTCAATTTCCATCCTTCTGCTTGTCAAAAGCCATCCTCACTATCTGGGCTGATGCTTGCAAAACAGGTGGCTGTAAAAGTGCCTGTAACTCTGGTCTCTCATGCTGTCCCGTTCCACACAACTGATCTACTGTTACATCAAATAGTGGGTCGTTTTGCTGTCTTTGTACTCCAGCTGATTGTCTAGCTAGGTGTTCCCACTCATTCAAAACTGTCATAAATTGAGATGCTGTTAGGATCAGCTTCATAACATTATAAGAATCTCTAGGCAACATATTATAGTTCATGTAAATAAAATCAATCATCTGTCTAGCTGGTTCAGATTGAATCCCAAACTGACTCGCAGTCTGTCGTAATTGAGATAACAATTTCCATGGCAATTGGGTTACATCAGCCTGGACAACATTCTGCTCCCCAGGGACCTGTGTATACATTACTAGAAAAGCTTGATGTGAAGCAGCCAGCCGGCTAAGCCCTTCCTGATCTCCTTTGGCATTTAAGTGTTCTGCAACCTTTCGCCAATACTCTGCGTGCTTTCTTGCATGATCTTTAACACCACCTCCAGGATCTATCGCCCTGTTTGTCTCCTCTCCCTCACCTACTTTCTTCTCCTGTACAATTTGCTCAGCTAAAAGAGACAGGGAAGGCTCCTCAGCAGAGTCCTGTGTTACAGATTGTAATTCAACTCTGCCACCTAGCCCTTTTACACACGCAGCCTTCTCCTTTCTTAAATAATCCTGAACCTCTTCTGACAAAGGCAACCCAGCATGTGTAACACTTGCTCCATTTGGGTCCGTATGATCTAATCGTACCCTGGCTTGATAAGCTGCCACTTGCTCAGCACGATGCTGATCCAGTGCTGTCATAACCATCTTCCATTATTTTCCACACTCCTTTGCTCGTTTTTCATCATCTAACCCATGCAGCCACAAGTCTTGTCCAGACTTTTTCCACTGCAATCTTTCAAACACCTCATTTGGGTCCTTAAAATATCCTAACTCTCCTACATAGCTTAGCAGCGGCACCAACTCCTTTGTAAAATTTAACTTACACTGTCGCTTTTCTAAAAAGCATTTAAATAAATCATACGCTGCCTGCCTATCCATGTCCGTATTTAAACGTTAATACCTGTGCGCACAGTCCTCGTTTAAGCAGTTCCCGGCTCTACAGCGTCTTCGGCTTCAAGGCTGTCTTCCCTTTTCTTGCAGCCTCCGGTACTGCTATCCCGGGCCGGCCTTCTTCTTGCCTCCCGGCTTACTGCGAATCTCCCAACGTCCCGAAGAACTTCTTAAACCCTAACGTTTGTCTTCATTAGGGTCCCGTGTTCGGGCGCCACTTACTGCAAGAAGGGGGCTGCTTATTCGACCAATTTGATCAGCGGATTCCAACTTTATTGAGCATCAGACACATCTTATATACAGTTTGCTATAATTATGCCCACTTGGCAACATACTATTGGTTGCTCTCTAAAAGGTTACATCATTGTTTTCACAACTCTGTGGAATTCTTCTATCTGGCCTAATTGCTCTTTTTCCCAGATCTCGCCTCCTCCTTATCTTGCTTGCCTCCCATCTCAGGGGCAGCTGGACTTCAGCATACCAAGCAATCAGCACTTTCTCACATCTCCTACTCCGCCACTATATTATCAACAGAGAATTCTTCAAGGCCTGAATTGCACAGTCGTTCCTGGGATCCAAGGCCCCTCTTGCTCAAAACAATCCACAACACCTGTCCCCGCCCCAGCCCCAGCCCCAACCCAGCCCCAGCCCCAGCCCCAGCTCCGGCCCCAACCTCAGTCTCAGCCCTGCTCCCAGCCTCGGCCCCAGCCCTACGCCAGCCCTGCCCCAACCTCAGGCCCAGCCCTGCCCCAGGCCCAGCCGAGACCCCAGCCCAGCCCCACCCTCAGCCCCAGCCCTGCCCCCAGCCCAGCCCCGGCCCCAGCCCAGCCCTAGCCCAGCCCTACCCTCAACCCCAGCCCCAGCCCCAGCTCTGCCTAAGCCGTGGATCCAGCCCCAGCCCCAGTCCTGCCCCAGCCCAGCCCCCATCCCCAGCCCTGCCCCAGCTCTGCTCCCAGCCCCAGCCCCAGCCCAGGACTAGCCCAGCCCCACCCTCAACCCTGGCCCCAGCCCCAGCCCTGCCCAAGACTTGCTTCCATCCCCAGCCCTGCCCCCAGCCCAGCCCCGGCCCCAGCCCCAGCCCTGCCCAAGCCTTGGATCCAGCCCCGGCCCCAGCCCTGTCCACAGCCGCAGCCCTGCCCCAGCCCCAGTCCTGCCCCAGCCCAGCTCCCATCCCCAGCCCTGCCCTCACCCCAGCCCCAACCCCAGCCCCAGCCCTGTCCCCAGGCCCAGTCACAGCCCAGCCCCAGCCCTGGACCCAGTCCCAGCCCGAGCCCTGTCCCAGTCCCCACCCCAACCCCAGCCCCAGCCCCAGCCCAGCCCCAGCCCTATCCCAGTCCCAGCCCCAGCCCCAGCCCCAGCCCCAGCCCCAGCCCCAGCCCCAGTCCTGCCCCAGCCCCAGCCCCAGCCCTGGCCCCTGCCCCAGCCCTGCCCAAGCCTTGGTTCCAGCCCCGGCCTCAGCCCTGTCCCCAGCCCCAGCCCTGCTCCTGCCCCAGCCCTGCCCCCAGCCCCAGGCCCCAGCCCCGGCCCCAGCCCCTGCCCCAGGCCTGCCCCAGCCCAGCCCCCATCCCCAGCCCTGCCCCAGCTCTGCCCCCAGCCCCAGCCCTCAGCCCCGGCCCCAGCCCTGGACCCAGCCGAGTCCCAGCCCCAGCCCCAGCCCCAGCCCTGTCCCCAGCCCTACCCCCAGCCCTGCCCCAGCCCAGCCCCAGTCCCAGCCCAAGCCCCAGCCCCAGCCCCAGCCCCATTCCTGCCCCCAGCCCAGCCCCAGCCCCCGCCCAGCCCCAGCCCTGCCCCCAGCCGTAGCCCAGCCCTGCCCCAGGCTTAGACCTAGCCCAGCCGTGCCCTCAGCCCAGCCCCAGCCCGGCACCAGCCCAGCCCCAGGCCTGCCCCAGCCCCAGCTCCTGCCCCAGACCTGCCCCAGCCCCAGCCCTAACCCCAGCCCAATCGTGCCCTAGCCCCGGCCCAGACCCCAGCCCAGTCCTGCCCCAGCCCTGCCCCATCCCCAGCCCTGTCCCCAGCCCTGTCCCAGCCCTACCCCATCCCCAGCCCCAGCCCCAACCCTGCCCCCAGCCCAGCCCCAGCCACAGCCCAGCTCCAGCCCAGCCCCAGCCACAGCCCAGCTCCGTCCCAGACCCAGCCCCAGCCCTGCCCCAGCCCAGACCCAGCCACGGCCCAGCTCCAGCCCAGACACAGCCACACCCCCGGCCCCAGCCCTGGCCCTAGCCCAGCACCACCCCCAGCCCTGCCCTCAACCCAGCCCCAGCCCCAGTCCGGTCCCAGCCCTGCCCCAACCCCTGCCCCATCCCCGGTCCCAGCCCAGCCCTAGCCCACCCTGCCCCAGCCCCAGCCCTAGCCCAGCCCTGAACACAGCCCAGCCCCAGGCCTGGACACAGCCCCAGCCCTGCCCCGAACCCAGCCCCAGCCCGGCCCCAGCCCTGCTCCAGCTCGGGCCCCAGCACTGTCCCCAGCCCCAGCCCAAGGCCCAGCCCTGCCCCAGCCCAGGCCCAGCCCCAGCCCTGCCCCAGCCCAGCCCCAGCCACAGCCCAGCCCCAGCCCTGGACCCAGCCCCAGCCCCGGCCCCGGCCCCTGCCCAGCCCTAGCCCAGCCCTACCCTTAGCCCCGGCCAGCCCCATCCCCAGCCCTGTCCCCAGCCCTGCCCCAGCCCTGCCCCAGCCCAAGCCCCAGCCCCAGCCCCAACCCTGCCCCCAGCCCAGCCCCAGCCACAGCCCAGCCCCAGACCCACCACCAGCCTCAGCCCCGGCCTCAGCCCCGGCCCCAGCCCAGCCTCCAGCCCCAGCCCTAGCCCAGCCTGCCCTCAGCCCAGCCCCAGGCCAAGCCCCAGCCCCATCCCCAGCCCTGCGCCCAGCCCAGCCCAGCCCCATCCCCATCCCTGCCCCCAGCCCAGCCCCAGCCCCAGCCAAGCCCCAGCCCAGCCCCAGTCCCAGCCCCAGCCTTGGCACCAGGCCAGCGCTAGCCCACCCCTGCCCCCAGCCCTAACCCAGCCCTGCCCCAGCCCTGCCCTCAGCCCTGCCCCAGCCCCGGCCGCAGCCCTGTCGCCAGCCCTAGCCCAGCCCTGCCGTCAGCCCAGCCCCAGCCCGGCCCCATCCCTGCGCCCTGCCCAACCCCAGCCACAGCCCAGCACCAGCCCTGGACACAGCCCCAGCCCCAGCCCTGCCCCAGCCCAGGCCCAGCCCCAGCCCTGCCCCAGCCCAGCCCCAGCCACAGCCCAGCCCCAGCCCTGTCCCCAGCCCTGCCCCAGCCCAAGCCCCAGCCCCAGCCCCAACCCTGCCCCCAGCCCAGCCCCAGCCACAGCCCAGCCCCAGACCCACCACCAGCCTCAGCCCCGGCCTCAGCCCCGGCCCCAGCCCAGCCTCCAGCCCCAGCCCTAGCCCAGCCTGCCCTCAGCCCAGCCCCAGGCCAAGCCCCAGCCCCATCCCCAGCCCTGCGCCCAGCCCAGCCCAGCCCCATCCCCATCCCTGCCCCCAGCCCAGCCCCAGCCCCAGCCAAGCCCCAGCCCAGCCCCAGTCCCAGCCCCAGCCTTGGCACCAGGCCAGCGCTAGCCCACCCCTGCCCCCAGCCCTAACCCAGCCCTGCCCCAGCCCTGCCCTCAGCCCTGCCCCAGCCCCGGCCGCAGCCCTGTCCCCAGCCCTAGCCCAGCCCTGCCGTCAGCCCAGCCCCAGCCCGGCCCCATCCCTGCGCCCTGCCCAACCCCAGCCACAGCCCAGCACCAGCCCTGGACACAGCCCCAGCCCCAGCCCAGCCCCAGCCCAGCCCCAGCCCTGAACCCAGCCCTAGCCCCAGACCAGCCCCAGCACTACCCCAGCCCAGCCCCAGCCACAGCCCAGCCCCAGCCCTGGACCCAACCCCCGCCCCAGCCCAGCCCCAGCCACAGCCATAGCCCAGCCCCAGACCCACCACCAGCCTCAGCCCCGGCCTCAGCCCCGGCCCCAGCCCAGCCTCCAGCCCCAGCCCTAGCCCCAGCCCCAGCCCCAGCCCCAGCCCCCAGCCCCGGCCCCAGCCCTGCCCCAGACCCGGCCCCAGCCCCAGCCCCAGCCCCAGCCCCAGCCCCAGCCCTGGCCCAGCCCCGGATCCAGCCCTACCCCAGCCCTGCACCAGCCTTGGGCCCAGCCCTGTCCCAGGCCCAGCCCAGACCCCAGCCCACCCTCGGCCCCAGCCCTACCCCAGCCCTGCCCCAGCAACCGGGCCCAGCCCTGCCCCAGGCCCAGCCCCAGGCACGGACCAGCCCTGCCCCAGCCCTGGCTCCTGCCCCAGCCCCGGCCCTGCCCCAGCCCCAGCCCTGGTAAGGCTTGGTTCCAGCCCCGGCCCAGCCCAGCCCCAGCCCTACCCCTAACTCAGCCTGTGGCCGGTTGACGTTGCCCCCTTAAGAAAGAGAATATGGTGGACGGAAGTTGGTAAACGGAAGGAATAGTCTAAACTAATTTCATTGGTGAAGTGGGAGGAAGCACTTTTCGGAACTGGGAGTGAACTGGACATTTCCACGACTTTTCTATCATTCTTGCTTCCGTCTTTGCTTCGTGCAGCAGCTTTGCCTGTGCTGGGCTTTCTGCCAACGCCTCGGCCTTGAAAACCAGATAACAGGCCTGTATACTAACTCCCTTCCAATTAACACGAACTGCTTCTAACTTTTTTTTTCCTCTCTTCTCTTTCTCTTTCTATCCCATTCTGGGGAAAGGGGGGGAAGAGAGGGGAGAGCGGAGGTGGGGGACCCCTCTCTGCCGAGGGGGGCACTCTCATTTCTGTGTTACTCTGTTGTATATCTTTGTATATATTGTAGATATTGTAAATTTGTAAATATTCCCCTGCATTCCCTACATCGCTTTGTAAATATAGCTCCACTGCTTTGCTAATTCAGCTTGCGAGATTTTTTTTCTCTTTTCCCTTCAATTTTTTTTTTTTTTCCCTTTTACTTTACAAGGGGGAAGGGAGGAGGCTTCTCAGCCTTATCCTTCCAAACCCACCACACAGCCCTAGCCCCAGCCCTGTCCGCAGCCCCAGCCCCAGCCCCAGCCCCAGCCCCAGCCCCAACCTTGGCCCCAGCCCAGCCCCAGTCCACGCCCCAGCCCACCCTCAGCCCCGGCCCCAGCCCTGTCCCTAGCCACAGCCCCTGCCCCAGCCCCACCCTTGTCCCCAGCCCTACCCCAGCCCAGTCCCGGTCCCAGCCCAGGTCCAGCCCCAGCCCCTGCCCCAGCCCTGCCCCATCCCAGCCCCAGCCACCGCCCAGCCGCAGACCTGGACCCAGTCCCAGCCCCAGCCCCAGCTCCAGCCCTGCCCCAGCCCCTGCCCTGCCCTAGCCCAGCCCCAGCCACAGCCCAGCCCTTCACCGAACCCAGCCCCAGCCCGGCCCCAGCCCTGCCCCAGTTCTGGCCCCAGCCCTGTCTCCAGCTCCAGCCCTGCCCCAGCCCCAGCCCTAGCCCAGTCCTGCCCTCAGGCCCAGGCCCAGCCCCAGCCCCAGCCCCAGCCCCACCCTCGACCCCAGCCCAGCCCCAGCCCCAGCCCTGCTCCAGCCCAGCCCCAGCCCTGGACCCAGCCCCAGCCCCAGCCCCAGCCCCAGCCCCAGCCCTTCCCCAGCCCAGCCCCAGCCACAGCCCAGCCCCAGCCCTGGACCCAGCCCCAGCCCCACCCCCAGCCCCAGCCACAGCCCCAGCCCAGCCCCAGCCCCATCCCTGCCCCCAGCCCAGCCCTAGCCCAGCACTGACCCAGCCCCCGCCCTGCCCCAGACCCAGGCCTAGCCCAGCCCTGCCCTCAGCCCAGCCCCAGGCCTGCCCCGAACACAGCTCCAGCCTGGACCCAGCCCTGCCCCAGCTCCAGCCCTAGCCCTGTCCCCATCCCCAGCCCTTCCCCAACCCTGCCCTCAGCCCAGCCCCAGCCCCAGCCCGGCCCCAGCCCTGCCCCAGACTCATCCCCAGCCCAGCCCCAGCCCTAGCCCTGCCCCAGTCCCCACCCCAGTCCCCGCCCCAGCCCACCCTCAGCCCCGGCCCCAGCCCTGCCCTCAGCCCAGCCCCAGCCCAGCCCCAGCCCTGTCCCCAGCCCCAGACCCTGTCCCAGCATCACCCTCGTCCCCAGCCTAGCCCCTGCCCCAGCCCTACCCCAGCCCAGTCCCAGTCCCAGCCCAGGCCCAGCCCTGCCCCAGCCCCAGTCCCAGCCCCCGCCATGCCGCAGCCCCAGCCCTGCATTGAACCCAGCCCCAGCCCTGCACTGAACCCAGCCCCAGCTCGGGCCCCAGCCCTACCCCAGCCCAGAGTCGGTCCCAGCCCAGGCCCAGCCCTGCCCCAGCCCAAGCCCCAGCCCCAGCCCCAGCCCCATCCTTTCCCCCAGCCCAGCCCAGATCCATCCCCATCCCTGCCCCCAGCCCAGCCCCAGCCCCAGCCCTACCCCAGCCCTGCCCCAGCCTCGGGCCCAGCCCTGCCCCAGCCCCGGCCACAGCCCCCGCCCCAGCCCCAGCCCAAGCCCCGCCCCATCCCTGCCCCTGCCCAGCCCAAGCCACAGCCCAGCCACAGCCCTGGACCCAGCCCCAGCCCCAGCCCCATCCCTGCCCCGAACCCAGCCCCAGCCCTGCCCCAGCTCCGGCCCTAGCCCTGTCCCCAGCCATGGCCCATGTCCCAGCCCCAGTCCTGCCCCATCGCAGCCCCAAATCCCAGCCCTGTCCCCAGCCCTGTCCCCAGCCCAGCCCCAGCCCTGCCCCAGTCCCAGCCACAGCACCAGCCCCATCCCTGCCCCAGCCCTAGCCCCAGCCCTGTCCGCAGACCCAGCCCTGTCCGCAGCCCCAGCCCTGCCCCAGCCCCGGCCCCAGCCCTGGCCCCAGCCCCAGCCCCACCCTCTGCCACAGCCCAGCCCCAGCCCTGCCCCAGCCCTGGACCCAGCCCCAGCCCAGCCCCAGCCCCAGCCTTGCCCCAGCCCAGCCCCAGCCACAGCCCAGCCCCAGCCCTGGACCCAGCCCCAGCCCAGCCCCAGCCACATCCCAGCCCCAGCCCTGGACCCAGCCCAGCCCCACCCCCGGCCTCAGCCACGGCCTCAACCCAGCCCCAGCCCCATCCCTGCCCCCAGCCCAGCCCTAGCCCAGCCCCCGCCCTGACCCAGACCCAGGCCTAGCCTAGCCCTGCCCTCAGCCCAGCCCCAGGCCTGCCCCGAACACAGCTCCAGCCCGGACCCAGCACTGCCCCAGCTCCGGCCCTAGCCCTGTCCCCATCCCCAGCCCTTCCCCAACCCTGCCCTCAGCCCAGTCCCAGCCCCAGCCCTGTCCCAGTCCCCGCCCCAGCCCCAGCTACAGCGCAGCCCCAGCCCCAGCCCCAGCCCCATCTGTTCCCCCAGCCCAGCACAGCCCCATCCCCATCCCTGCCCCCAGCCCAGCCCCAGCCACCGCCCTGCCTCAGCCCTGGAACCATTCCCAGCCCCAGCCCTGTCCCAGTCCCCGCCCCAGACCCAGCTACAGCGCAGCCCCAGCCCTAGCCTCAGCCCCAGCCCTGCCCCAGCCCAGCCCTAGCCCAGCCCTGCCCCAGCCCCCGCCCTGCACCAAACCCAACCCCAGCCAGCCCCAGCCCTGTCCCCAGGCCCAGACCCTGCCCCAGCATCACCCTCGAACCCAGCCTAGACCATGCCCACAGCCCTACCCCAGCCGAGACCCCGGTCCCAGCCCAGCCCCGGATCCAGCCCCAGCCCCAGCCCCCGCCATGCACCAGCCCCAGCCCTGCACTGAACCCAGCCCCAGCTCGGGCCCCAGCCCTACCCCAGCCCAGAGTCGGTCCCAGCCCAGGCCCAGCCCTGCCCCAGCCCAAGCCCCAGCCCCAGCCCCAGCCCCATCCCCATCCTTTCCCCCAGCCCAGCCCAGCTCCATCCCCATCCCTGCCCCCAGCCCAGCCCCAGCCCCAGCCCTACCCCAGCCCTGCCCCAGCCTCAGGCCCAGCCCAGACCCCAGCCCAGACCCAGCCACCGCCCAGCCCCAGCCCTGGCCCCAGCCCAGCCCTAGCCCAGCCCTAGCCCAGCCCAGCCCCGCCCCAGCCCCAGCCCCATCCCCATCCTTTCCCCCAGCCCAGCCCAGCTCCATCCCCATCCCTGCCCCCAGCCCAGCCCCAGCCCCAGCCCTACCCCAGCCCTGCCCCAGCCTCAGGCCCAGCCCAGACCCCAGCCCAGACCCAGCCACCGCCCAGCCCCAGCCCTGGCCCCAGCCCAGCCCTAGCCCAGCCCTAGCCCAGCCCAGCCCCGCCCCAGCCCCAGCCCCAGCCCTGGCCCCAGCCCAGCCCTAGCCCAGCCCTGCCCCAGCCCCAGCCCCAGCCCCGGCCCCAGCCCCGGCTCCAGCCCTACCCCAGCCCTGCCCCAGCCTCGAGCCCAGCCCTGTCCCAGGCCCAGCCCAGAACCCAGCCCAGCCTCAGCCCCGGCCCCAGCCCTGCCCCAGCCCAGCCCCAGCCACAGACTAGCTCCAGCCCTGGATCCAGCCCCAGCCCCAGCTCCACCCCCAGCCCTGCCCCAGCCCAGCCCAAGCCAAAGACCAGCGCTGCCCCGAACCCAGCCCCAGCCCGGCCCCAGCCCTGCCACAAGTTCTGCCCTAGCCCTGTCTGCATCCCCGGCCCCTGCCCCAGACCCAGTCCTGCCCCATCTCAGCCCCAAAACCCAGCCCTGCCCCAGCCCTGCCCTCAGCCCAGCCCTGCCCCAGCCCTGCCCCAGCCCTGCCTTCAGCCCAGCCCCAGCCCAGCCCCAGCCCTGTCCCCAGCCCCAGACCCTGCCCCAGCATCACCCTCATCCCCAGCCTAGCCCCTGCCCCAGCCCTACCCCAGCCCAGTCCTGGTCCCAGCCCAGGCCCAGCCCTGCCCCAGCCCCAGTCCCAGCCCCCGCCATGCCGCAGCCCCAGCCCTGCACTGAACCCAGCCCCAGCCCTGCACTGAACCCAGCCCCAGCTCGGGCCCCAGCCCTACACCAGCCCAGAGTCGGTCCCAGCCCAGGCCCAGCCCTGCCCCAGCCCAAGCCCCAGCCCCAGCCCCAGCCCCATCCTTTCCCCCAGCCCAGCCCAGCTCCATCCCCAGCCCTGCCCCCAGCCCAGCCCCAGCCCCAGCCCTACCCCAGCCCTGCCCCAGCCTCGGGCCCAGCCCTGCCCCAGCCCCGGCCCCAGCCCTGCCCTCAGCCCAGCCCCAGCCCAGCCCCAGCCCTGTCCCCAGCCCCAGACCCTGCCCCAGCATCACCCTCGTCCCCAGCCTAGCCCCTGCCCCAGCCCTACCCCAGCCCAGTCCCGGTCCCAGCCCAGGCCCAGCCCTGCCCCAGCCCCAGTCCCAGCCCCCGCCATGCCGCAGCCCCAGCCCTGCATTGAACCCAGCCCCAGCCCTGCACTGAACCCAGCCCCAGCTCGGGCCCCAGCCCTACCCCAGCCCAGAGTCGGTCCCAGCCCAGGCCCAGCCCTGCCCCAGCCCAAGCCCCAGCCCCAGCCCCATCCCCATCCTTTCCCCCAGCCCAGCCCAGCTCCATCCCCATCCCTGCCCCCCAGCCCAGCCCCAGCCCCAGCCCTACCCCAGCCCTGCCCCAGCCTCGGGCCCAGCCCTGCCCCAGCCCCGGCCACAGCCCCAGCCCCAGCCCCAGCCCAGCCCCCGCCCCATCCCTGCCCCTGCCCAGCCCAAGCCACAGCCCAAGCCACAGCCCAGCCACAGCCCTGGACCCAGCCCCAGCCCCAGCCCCATCCCTGCCCCGAACCCAGCCCCAGCCCTGCCCCAGCTCCGGCCCTAGCCCTGTCCCCAGCCCTGGCCCATGTCCCCAGCCCCAGTCCTGCCCCATCGCAGCCCCAAATCCCAGCCCTGCCCCAGCCCTGCCCTCAGCCCAGCCCCAGTCTGACTCCAGCCCTGCCGCAGCCCAGCCCCAGCCCTGCCCCAGTCCCAGCCACAGCACCAGCCCCATCCCTGCCCCAGCCCTAGCCCCAGCCCTGTCCGTAGACCCAGCCCTGTCTGCAGCCCCAGCCCTGCCCCAGCCCAGCCCCAGCCCAAGCCCTACCCCAGCCCTGCCCCAGCCTCGGGTCCAGCCCTGCCCCAGGCCCAGCCCAGAACCCAGCCCAGCCCCACCCTCATCCCCAGCCCAGCCGCAGCCCCAGCCCTGCCCCAGCCCAGACCCAGCCCAGCCCCGGCCCCAGCCGTGTCCTAGCCCTGCCCTCAGCCCAGCCCCAGCCCCAGCCCAGCCCCAGTCCTGCCCCAGCCCCGGCCCCAGCCCCATCCCCAGCGCAGCCATAGACTTGGTTCGAGCCCCAGCCCCAGCCCAGCCCCAGCCCAAGCCCAAGGCCCAGCCTCCAGCCTAGTCCTGCCCTAGCCCCGGCCCCAGCCCCGGCTCCAGTCCTACCCCTGTCCCTGCCCCAGGCCAGTCCTGCCCCAGCCCAGCCCCAGCCCCAGCCTTGCCCAAGTCCCCGCCCCAGCCCAGTCCTGGTCCCAACCCAGCCCCAGCCCTAGCCCAGCCCTACCCTCAGGCCCCAGCCCCAGCCCCACCCTAGGCCCCAGCCCAGCCCCAGCCCTAGCCCAGCCCAGCCACAGCTACAGCCCAGCCCCAGCCCTGGATCCAGCCCCAGCCCAGCCCCAGCCCCATCCCTGCCCCAGCCCAGCCCCAGCCACAGCCCCAGCCCCTGCCCCAGCCCCACCCTCATCCCCAGCCCAGTCCCGGTCCCAGTCCAGGCCCAGCCCTACGCCAGCCGAAGCCCTAGCCCCAGCCCCAGCCCCATCCGTTCCCCCAGCCCTGCCCAGCCCCATCCCCAACCCTGCCCCGGCCCAGCCCCAGCCCCAGCCCAGCCCCTGCCCTGGATCCAGCCTCTGCCCCAGCCCCACCCTCGTCCCAAGCCCAGCCCCTGCCCCAGCCCTACCCCAGCCCAGTCCCAGGCCCAGCCCTGTCCCAGTCCCGGCCCCAGCCCCAGCCCCACCCTCGGCCCCAGCCCAGCCCCAGCCCTGCCCCAGCCCTGGACCCAGCCCCAGCCCAGCCCCAGCCCCAGCCCTGCCCCAGCACAGCCCCAGTCACAGCCCAGCCCCAGCCCTGGACCCAGCCCCAGCCCAGCCCCAGCCACATCCCAGCCCCAGCCCTGGACCCAGCCCTAGCCCCACCCCCGGCCTCAGCCACGGCCTCAACCCAGCCCCAGCCCCATCCCTGCCCCCAGCCCAGCCCTAGCCCAGCCCTGACCCAGCCCCCGCCCTGCCCCAGACCCAGGCCTAGCCTAGCCCTGCCCTCAGCCCAGCCCCAGGCCTGCCCCGAACACAGCTCCAGCCCGGACCCAGCACTGCCCCAGCTCCGGCCCTAGCCCTGTCCCCATCCCCAGCCCTTCCCCAACCCTGCCCTCAGCCCAGTCCCAGCCCCAGCCCTGTCCCAGTCCCCGCCCCAGCCCCAGCTACAGCGCAGCCCCAGCCCCAGCCCCAGCCCCAGCCCCATCTGTTCCCCCAGCCCAGCACAGCCCCATCCCCATCCCTGCCCCCAGCCCAGCCCCAGCCACCGCCCTGCCTCAGCCCTGGAACCATTCCCAGCCCCAGCCCTGTCCCAGTCCCCGCCCCAGACCCAGCTACAGTGCAGCCTCAGCCTTAGCCTCAGCCCCAACCCTGCCCCAGCCCAGCCCAAGCCCAGCCCTGCCCCAGCCCCCGCCCTGCACCGAACCCAGCCCCAGCCAATCCCCAGCCCTGTCCCCAGCCCCAGACCCTGCCCCAGCATCACCCTCGTCCCCAGCCTAGCCCATGCCCTCTGCCCTACCCCAGCCGAGACCCGGTCCCAGCCCAGCCCCGGATCCAGCCCCAGCCCCAGCCCCCGCCATGCCCCAGCCCCAGCCCCATCCTTGTCCCCAGCCCAGCCCCAGTTCCAGCCCTGCCCCAGCCCTGCCCCAGTCCACGCCCCAGCCCACCCACAGCCCCGGCCCCAGCCCTGTCCCCAGCCACAGCCCCCTGCCCCAGCCCCACCCTCGTCCCCAGCCCTGACCCCAGCCCAGTCCTGGTCCCAGCCCAGGCCCAGCCCCAGCCCCAGCCCTGCCCCAGCCCAGCCCCAGCCACCGCCCAGCCCCAGCCCTGGACCCAGTCCCAGCCCCAGCCCCAGCTCCAGCCCTGCCCCAGCCCCTGCCCTGCCCTAGCCCAGCCCCAGCCACAGCCCAGCCCTTCACCAAACCCAGCCCCAGCCCGGCCCCAGCCCTGCCCCAGTTCTGGCCCCAGCCCTGTCTCCAGCTCCAGCCCTGCCCCAGCCCCAGCCCTAGCCCAGTCCTGCCCTCAGGCCCAGCCCCAGCCCCAGCCCCACCCTCGGCCCCAGCCCAGCCCCAGCCCCAGCCCTGCTCCAGCCCAGCCCCAGCCCTGGACCCAGCCCCAGCCCAGCCCCAGCCCCAGCCCTTCCCCAGCCCAGCCCCAGCCACAGCCCAGCCCCAGCCCTAGCCCAGCCCCAGCCCTGGACCCAGCCCCAGCCCCACCCCCAGCCTCAGCCACAGCCCCAGCCCAGCCCCAGCCCCATCCCTGCCCCCAGCCCAGCCCCAGCCCAGCCCTGCCCCAGCCCCCGCCCTGCACCAAACCCAGCCCCAGCCAGCCCCAGCCCTGTCCCCAGCCCCAGACCCTGCCCTCCAGCATCACCCTCGAACCCAGCCTAGCCCATGCCCTCAGCCCTACCCCAGCCGAGACCCTGTCCCAGCCCAGCCTTGGATCCAGCCCCAGCCCCAGCCCCCGCCATGCACCAGCCCCAGCCCTGCACTGAACCCAGCCCCAGCTCGGGCCCCAGCCCTACCCCAGCCCAGAGTCGGTCCCAGCCCAGGCCCAGCCCTGCCCCAGCCCCAGCCCCAGCCCCAGCCCAGCCCCTGCCCTGGATCCAGCCTCTGCCCCAGCCCCACCCTCGTCCCAAGCCCAGCCCCTGCCCCAGCCCTACCCCAGCCCAGTCCCAGGCCCAGCCCTGTCCCAGTCCCGGCCCCAGCCCCAGCCCCACCCTCGGCCCCAGCCCAGCCCCAGCCCTGCCCCAGCCCTGGACCCAGCCCCAGCCCTGCCCCAGCCCCAGCCCTGCCCCAGCACAGCCCCAGTCACAGCCCAGCCCCAGCCCTGGACCCAGCCCCAGCCCAGCCCCAGCCACATCCCAGCCCCAGCCCTGGACCCAGCCCTAGCCCCACCCCCGGCCTCAGCCACGGCCTCAACCCAGCCCCAGCCCCATCCCTGCCCCCAGCCCAGCCCTAGCCCAGCCCTGACCCAGCCCCCGCCCTGACCCAGACCCAGGCCTAGCCTAGCCCTGCCCTCAGCCCAGCCCCAGGCCTGCCCCGAACACAGCTCCAGCCTGGACCCAGCACTGCCCCAGCTCCGGCCCAGCCCTGTCCCCAGCCCCAGCCCCTTCCCCAACCCTGCCCTCAGCCCAGTCCCAGCCCCAGCCCTGTCCCAGTCCCCGCCCCAGCCCCAGCTACAGCGCAGCCCCAGCCCCAGCCCCAGCCCCAGCCCCATCTGTTCCCCCAGCCCAGCACAGCCCCATCCCCATCCCTGCCCCCAGCCCAGCCCCAGCCACCGCCCTGCCTCAGCCCTGGAACCAGTCCCAGCCCCAGCCCTGTCCCAGTCCGCCCCAGACCCAGCTACAGTGCAGCCTCAGCCTTAGCCTCAGCCCCAACCCTGCCCCAGCCCAGCCCAAGCCCAGCCCTGCCCCAGCCCCCGCCCTGCACCGAACCCAGCCCCAGCCCAGCCCCAGCCCTGTCCCCAGCCCCAGACCCTGCCCCAGCATCACCCTCGTCCCCAGCCTAGCCCATGCCCTCTGCCCTACCCCAGCCGAGACCCCGGTCCCAGCCCAGCCCCGGATCCAGCCCCAGCCCCAGCCCCCCGCCATGCCCCAGCCCCAGCCCCCATCCTTGGCCCCAGCCCAGCCCCAGTTCCAGCCCTGCCCCAGCCCTGCCCCAGTCCACGCCCCAGCCCACCCTCAGCCCCGGCCCCCAGCCCTGTCCCCAGCCACAGCCCCTGCCCCAGCCCCCACCCTCGTCCCCAGCCCTACCCCAGCCCAGTCCTGGTCCCAGCCCAGGCCCAGCCCCAGCCCCAGCCCTGCCCCAGCCCAGCCCCAGCCACCGCCCAGCCCCAGCCCTGGACCCAGTCCCAGCCCCAGCCCCAGCTCCAGCCCTGCCCCAGCCCCTGCCCTGCCCTAGGCCCAGCCCCAGCCACAGCCCAGCCCTTCACCGAACCCAGCCCCAGCCCGGCCCCAGCCCTGCCCCAGTTCTGGCCCCAGCCCTGTCTCCAGCTCCAGCCCTGCCCCAGCCCCAGCCCTAGCCCAGTCCTGCCCTCAGGCCCAGCCCCAGCCCCAGCCCCCACCCTCGGCCCCAGCCCAGCCCCAGCCCCAGCCCTGCTCCAGCCCAGCCCCAGCCCTGGACCCAGCCCCAGCCCAGCCCCAGCCCCAGCCCTTCCCCAGCCCAGCCCCAGCACAGCCCTGCTCCAGCCCAGCCCCAGCCCTGGACCCAGCCCTAGCCCAGCCCCAGCCCTGGACCCAGCCCCAGCCCCACCCCCAGCCTCAGCCACAGCCCCAGCCCAGCCCCAGCCCCATCCCTGCCCCCAGCCCAGCCCTAGCCCAGCCCTGCCCCAGCCCCCGCCCTGCACCAAACCCAGCCCCAGCCAGCCCTAGCCCTGTCCCCAGCCCCAGACCCTGCCCCAGCATCACCCTCGAACCCAGCCTAGCCCATGCCCTCAGCCCTACCCCAGCCGAGACCCTGTCCCAGCCCAGCCTTGGATCCAGCCCCAGCCCCAGCCCCCGCCATGCACCAGCCCCAGCCCTGCACTGAACCCAGCCCCAGCTCGGGCCCCAGCCCTACCCCAGCCCAGAGTCGGTCCCAGCCCAGGCCCAGCCCTGCCCCAGCCCAAGCCCCAGCCCCAGCCCCATCCCCATCCTTTCCCCCAGCCCAGCCCAGCTCCATCCCCATCCCTGCCCCCAGCCCAGCCCCAGCCCCAGCCCTACCCCAGCCCTGCCCCAGCCTCAGGCCCAGCTCAGACCCCAGCCCAGACCCAGCCACCGCCCAGCCCCAGCCCTGGCCCCAGCCCCAGCCCCAGCCCCAGCCCTGGCCCCAGCCCAGCCCTAGCCCAGCCCAGCCCCAGCCCCAGCCCCGGCCCCAGCCCCGGCTCCAGCCCTACCCCAGCCCTGCCCCAGCCTCGAGCCCAGCCTGTCCCAGGCCCAGCCCAGAACCCAGCCCAGCCGAGGCCCCGGTCCCAGCCCAGCCCCAGCTCCACCCCCAGCCCTGCCCCAGCCCAGCCCAAGCCAAAGACCAGCGCTGCCCCGAACCCAGCTTCAGCCCGGCCCCAGCCCTGCCACAAGTTCTGCCCTAGCCCTGTCCGCATCCCCGGCCCCTGCCCCAGACCCAGTCCTGCCCCATCTCAGCCCCAAATCCCAGCCCTGCCCCAGCCCTGCCCTCAGCCCAGCCCTGCCCCAGCCCTGCCCCAGCCCTGCCCTCAGCCCAGCCCCGGCCACAGCCCCGGCCCCAGCCACAGCCCAGCCCCCGCCCCATCACTGCCCCAGCCCAGCCCCAACCCAGCCCCAGCCCTGCCCCAGTCCCAGCCCCAGCCCCAGCCCTGGCCCCAGGCCAGCCCTAACCTAGCCCTGCCCCAGCCCCACTTCCAGCCCTGCCCCAGCCCTGCCCCAGCCCCGGCCCCAGACCCGGCCCCAGACTCATCCCCAGCCCAGCCCCAGCTCTAGCCCTGCCCCAGTCCCAGCCCCAGTCCCCGCCCCAGCCCACCCTCAGCCCCGGCCCCAGCCCTGCCCTCAGCCCAGCCCCAGCCCAGCCCCAGCACTGTCCCCAGCCCCAAACCCTGCCCCAGCATCACCCTTGTCCCCAGCCTAGCCCCAGCCCCAGCCCTACCCCAGCCCAGTCCCAGTCCCAGCCCAGGTCCAGCCCTGCCCCAGCCCCAGTCCCAGCCCCCGCCATGCCGCAGCCCCAGCCCTGCACTGAACCCAGCCCCAGCCCTGCACTGAACCCAGCCCCAGCTCGGGCCCCAGCCCTACCCCAGCCCAGAGTCGGTCCCAGCCCAGGCCCAGCCCTGCCCCAGCCCAAGCCCCAGCCCCAGCCCCATCCTTTCCCCCAGCCCAGCCCAGCTCCATCCCCATCCCTGCCCCCAGCCCAGTCCTGGTCCCAACCCAGCCCCAGCCCTGCCCCAGCCCTAGCCCAGCCCTACCCTCAGGCCCCAGCCCCAGCCCCACCCTAGGCCCCAGCCCAGCCCCAGCCCTAGCCCAGCCCAGCCACAGTCACAGCCCAGCCCCAGCCCTGGATCGAGCCCCAGCCCAGCCCCAGCCCCATCCCTGCCCCAGCCCAGCCCCAGCCACAGCCCAGCCCCAGCCCTGGACCAAGCCCCCGCCCCTTCCCTGCCCCAGCCCAGCCCCAGCCCCAGCCCCAGTCTTGGCCCCAGCCCAGCCCCAGCCCCAGCCCTGCCCAAGCCCAGCCCCAGTCCTGGACCCAGCCCCAGCCCCAGCCCTGCCCCAGCCCAGCCCCAGCCCTGGACCCAGCCCCAGCCCCAGCCCTGCCCCAGCCCAGTCCCAGCCCTGGGCCCAGCCCCAGCCCCGGACCCAGCCCCAGCCCCAGCCCCGCACTGAACCCATCCCCAGCTCGGGCCCCAGCCCTACTCCAGCCCAGAGTCGGTCCCAGCCCAGGCCCAGCCCTGCCCCAGCAATGTCCCTGGCCCCAGCCCCTGCCCCAGCCCCAGCCCTAGCCCAGCCCTGCCACAGCCACAGCCCTAGCCCAGCCCTGTCCCCAGCCCCAGCCCCTGCCCCAGCCCCACCCTCGTCCCCAGCCCAGTCCCGGTCCCAGTCCAGGACCAGCCCTGCCCCAGCCCAAGCCCTAGCCCCAGCCCCAGCTCCATCCGTTCCCCCAGCCCTGCCCAGCCCCATCCCCAACCCTGCCCCGGCCCAGCCCCAGCCCCAGCCCCAGCCCAGCCCCTGCCCTGGACCCAGCCTCTGCCCCAGCCCCACCCTCGTCCCAAGCCCAGCCCCCTGCCCCAGCCCTACCCCAGCCCAGTCCCAGGCCCAGCCCTGTCCCAGTCCCGGCCCCAGCCCCAGCCCCACCCTCGGCCACAGCCCAGCCCCAGCCCTAGCCCTGCCCCAGTCCCCGCCCCAGTCCCCGCCCCTGCCCACCCTCAGCCCCGGCCCCAGCCCTGCCCACAGCCAAGCCCCAGCCCAGCCCCAGCCCTGTCCTCAGCCCCAAACCCTGCCCCAGCATCACCCTCGTCCCCAGCCTAGCCCCAGCCCCAGCCCTACCCCAGCCCAGTCCCAGTCCCAGCCCAGGTCCAGCCCTGCCCCAGCCCCAGTCCCAGCCCCCGCCCACCCTCAGCCCCGGCCCCAGCCCTGCCCTCAGCCCAGCCCCAGCCCAGCCCCAGCCCTGTCCCCAGCCCCAAACCCTGCCCCAGCATCACCCTCGTCCCCAGCCTAGCCCCAGCCCCAGCCCTACCCCAGCCCAGTCCCAGTCCCAGCCCAGGTCCAGCCCTGCCCCAGCCCCAGTCCCAGCCCCCGCCATGCCGCAGCCCCAGCCCTGCACTGAACCCAGCCCCAGCCCTGCACTGAACCCAGCCCCAGCTCGGGCCCCAGCCCTACCCCAGCCCAGAGTCGGTCCCAGCCCAGGCCCAGCCCTGCCCCAGCCCAAGCCCCAGCCCCAGCCCCAGCCCCATCCTTTCCCCCAGCCCAGCCCAGCTCCATCCCCATCCCTGCCCCCAGCCCAGTCCTGGTCCCAACCCAGCCCCAGCCCTGCCCCAGCCCTAGCCCAGCCCTACCCTCAGGCCCCAGCCCCAGCCCCACCCTAGGCCCCAGCCCAGCCCCAGCCCTAGCCCAGCCCAGCCACAGTCACAGCCCAGACCCAGCCCTGGATCCAGCCCCAGCCCAGCCCCAGCCCCAGCCCTGCCCCAGCCCAGCCCCAGCCCTGGATCCAGCCCCAGCCCAGCCCCAGCCCCATCCCTGCCCCAGCCCAGCCCCAGCCACAGCCCAGCCCCAGCCCTGGACCAAGCCCCCGCCCCTTCCCTGCCCCAGCCCAGCCCCAGCCCCAGCCCCAGTCTTGGCCCCAGCCCAGCCCCAGCCCCAGCCCTGCCCAAGCCCAGCCCCAGTCCTGGACCCAGCCCCAGCCCCAGCCCTGCCCCAGCCCAGCCCCAGCCCTGGACCCAGCCCCAGCCCCAGCCCTGCCCCAGCCCAGTCCCAGCCCTGGGCCCAGCCCCAGCCCCGGACCCAGCCCCAGCCCCAGCCCCGCACTGAACCCATCCCCAGCTCGGGCCCCAGCCCTACTCCAGCCCAGAGTCGGTCCCAGCCCAGGCCCAGCCCTGCCCCAGCAATGTCCCTGGCCCCAGCCCCTGCCCCAGCCCCAGCCCTAGCCCAGCCCTGCCACAGCCACAGCCCTAGCCCAGCCCTGTCCCCAGCCCCAGCCCCTGCCCCAGCCCCACCCTCGTCCCCAGCCCAGTCCCGGTC
Source organism: Melanerpes formicivorus (assembly GCF_026170545.1). Classification (NCBI taxonomy): domain Eukaryota; kingdom Metazoa; phylum Chordata; class Aves; order Piciformes; family Picidae; genus Melanerpes; species Melanerpes formicivorus. Next base: position 49,312 of record NW_027142929.1, read on the forward strand.
CCAGTCCAGGACTAGCCCTGCCCCAGCGCAAGCCCTAGCCCCAGCCCCAGCTCCATCCGTTCCCCCAGCCCTGCCCAGCCCCATCCCCAACCCTGCCCCGGCCCAGCCCCAGCCCCAGCCCCAGCCCAGCCCCTGCCCTGGACCCAGCCTCTGCCCCAGCCCCACCCTCGTCCCAAGCCCAGCCCCTGCCCCAGCCCTACCCCAGCCCAGTCCCAGGCCCAGCCCTGTCCCAGTCCCGGCCCCAGCCCCAGCCCCACCCTCGGCCACAGCCCAGCCCCAGCCCTGGACCCAGCCCCAGCCCAGCCCCAGCCACATCCCAGCCCCAGCCCTGGACCCAGCCCTAGACCCAGCCCCAGCCTCAGCCACGGCCTCAACCCAGCCCCAGCCCCATCTCTGCCCCCAGCCCAGCCCTAGCCCAGCCCCCGCCCTGACCCAGACCCAGGCCTAGCCTAGCCCTGCCCTCAGCCCAGCCCCAGGCCTGCCCCGAACACAGCTCCAGCCCGGACCCAGCACTGCCCCAGCTCCGGCCCTAGCCCTGTCCCCAGCCCCAGCCCTTCCCCAACCCTGCCCTCAGCCCAGTCCCAGCCCCAGCCCCAGCCCCAGCCCCATCTGTTCCCCCAGCCCAGCATAGCCCCATCCCCATCCCTGCCCCCAGCCCAGCCCCAGCCACCACCCTGCCTCAGCCCTGGAACCAGTCCCAGCCCCAGCCCTGTCCCAGTCCCCGCCCCAGACCCAGCTACAGCGCAGCCCCAGCCCTAGCCTCAGCCCCAGCCCTGCCCTAGCCCAGCCCTAGCCCAGCCCTGCCCCAGCCCCCGCCCTGCACCAAACCCAGCCCCAGCCAGCCCCAGCCCTGTCCCCAGCCCCAGACCCTGCCCCAGCATCACCCTCGAACCCAGCCTAGACCATGCCCTCAGCCCTACCCCAGCCGAGACCCGGTCCCAGCCCAGCCCCGGATCCAGCCCCAGCCCCAGCCCCCGCCATGCCCCAGCCCTGGCCCCAGCCCCAGCCCCAGCCCTGGCCCCAGCCCAGCCCTAGCCCAGCCCTAGCCCAGCCCAGCCCCAGCCCCAGCCCCAGCCCTGGCCCCAGCCCAGCCCTAGCCCAGCCCCAGCCCCAGCCCCAGCCCCAGCCCCAGTCCCGGCTCCAGCCCTACCCCAGCCCTGCCCCAGCCTCGAGCCCAGCCCTGTCCCAGGCCCAGCCCAGAACCCAGCCCAGCCTCAGCCCCGGCCCCAGCCCTGCCCCAGCCCAGCCCCAGCCACAGACTAGCTCCAGCCCTGGATCCAGCCCCAGCCCCAGCTCCACCCCCAGCCCTGCCCCAGCCCAGCCCAAGCCAAAGACCAGCGCTGCCCCGAACCCAGCCCCAGCCCGGCCCCAGTCCTGCCACAAGTTCGGCACTAGCCCTGTCCGCATCCCCGGCCCCTGCCCCAGACCCAGTCCTGCCCCATCTCAGCCCCAAACCCCAGCCCTGCCCCAGCCCTGCCCTCAGCCCCAGCCCTGCCCCAGCCCTGCCCCAGCCCTGCCCTCAGCCCAGCCCCGGCCACAGCCCCGGCCCCAGCCACAGCCCAGCCCCCGCCCCATCACTGCCCCAGCCCAGCCCCAACCCAGCCTAAGCCCTGCCCCAGTCCCAGCCCCAGTCCCAGCCCAGCCCTGCCCTCAGCCCAGCCCCAGCCCTGGCCCCAGGCCAGCCCTAACCTAGCCCTGCCCCAGCCCCACTTCCAGCCCTGCCCCAGCCCTGCCCCAGCCCCGGCCCCAGACTCATCCCCAGCCCAGCCCCAGCCCTAGCCCTGCCCCAGTCCCAGCCCCAGTCCCCGCCCCCAGCCCACCCTCAGCCCCGGCCCCAGCCCTGCCCTCAGCCCAGCCCCAGCCCAGCCCCAGCCCTGTCCCCAGCCCCAAACCCTGCCCCAGCATCACCCTCGTCCCCAGCCTAGCCCCTGCCCCAGCCCTACCCCAGCCCAGTCCCAGTCCCAGCCCAGGTCCAGCCCTGCCCCAGCCCCAGTCCCAGCCCCCGCCATGCCGCAGCCCCAGCCCTGCACTGAACCCAGCCCCAGCCCTGCACTGAACCCAGCCCCAGCTCGGGCCCCAGCCCTACCCCAGCCCAGAGTCGGTCCCAGCCCAGGCCCAGCCCTGCCCCAGCCCAAGCCCCAGCCCCAGCCCCAGCCCCATCCTTTCCCCCAGCCCAGCCCAGCTCCATCCCCATCCCTGCCCCCAGCCCAGCCCCAGGCCCAGCCCTACCCCAGCCCTGCCCCAGCCTCGGGCCCAGCCCTGCCCCAGCCCCGGCCACAGCCCCGGCCCCAGCCCCAGCCCAGCCCCCGCCCCATCCCTGCCCCTGCCCAGCCCAAGCCACAGCCCAGCCACAGCCCTGGACTCAGCCCCAGCCCCAGCCCCATCCCTGCCCCGAACCCAGCCCCAGCCCTGCCCCAGCTCCGGCCCTAGCCCTGTCCCCAGCCCTGGCCCATGTCCCAGCCCCAGTCCTGCCCCATTGCAGCCCCAAATCCCAGCCCTGCCCCAGCCCTGCACCAAACCCAGCCCCAGCCCGGCCCCATCCCTGGCCCCTGCCCCAGCCCCAGTCCTGCCCCATCCCAGCGCCAGCCCCAGTACGACACCAGCCCTGCCCCAGCCCCGGCCCCAGTCCTGCCCCAGCCACAGTCCTGCCCCAGCCCTGGCCCCAGCCCTAGCCCCCGCCCTGCCCAAGACTTGGTTCCAGCCCCAGCCCCAGCCCCAGCCCTGCCCCAGCCCAGCCCCAGCCCAAGCCCTACCCCAGCCCTGACCCAGCCTCGGGTCCAGCCCTGCCCCAGGCACAGCCCAGAACCCAGCCCCAGCCCCACCCTCGACCCCAGCCCAGCCCCAGCCCCAGCCCTGCTCCAGCCCAGCCCCAGCCCTGGATCCAGCCCCAGCACAGCCCCAGCCCCAGCCCTGCCCCAGCCCAGCCCCAGCCACAGCCCAGCCCCAGCCCTGGACCAAGCCCCCGCCCCTTCCCTGCCCCAGCCCAGCCCCAGCCCCAGCCCCAGCCTTGGCCCCAGCCCAGCCCCAGCCCCAGCCCTGCCCAAGCCCAGCCCCAGTCCTGGACCCAGCCCCAGCCCCAGCCCTGACCCAGCACAGCCCCAGTCCTGGACCCAGCCCCAGCCCCAGCCCTGCCCCAGCTCAGCCCCAGCCCTGGGCCCAGCCCCAGCCCCGGACCCAGCCGCAGCCCCAGCCCTGCAGTGAACCCAGCCCCAGCTCGGGCCCCAGCCCTACCCCAGCCCAGAGTCGGTCCCAGCCCAGGCCCAGCCCTGCCCCAGCAATGTCCCTGGCCCCAGCCCCTGCACCAGCACCAGCCCTAGCCCAGCCCTGGCCCCAGCCCCAGCCCCTGCCCCAGCCCCACCCTCGTCCCCAGCCCAGTCCCTGCCCCAGCCCTACCCCAGCCCAGTCCCAGGCCCAGCCCTGTCCCAGACCCGGCCCCAGCCCCAGCCCCACCATCGGCCCCAGCCCAGCCCCAGCCCTGCCCCAGCCCTGGACCCAGCCCCAGCCCAGCCCCAGCCCCAGCCCTGCCCCAGCCCAGACCCAGCCCAGCCCCGGCCCCAGCCGTGTCCCAGCCCTGCCCTCAGCCCAGCCCCAGCCCCAGCCCAGCCCCAGCCCTGCCCCAGACCTGGCCCCAGCCCTGCCTGAGACCCAGCCCCAGCCCCAGCCCCGGCCCCAGCCCTGCCCCATCCCCAGTCCTGCCCCAGCCCCGGCCCCAGCCCCATCCCCAGCCCAGCCATAGACTTGGTTCCAGCCCCAGCCCCAGCCCAAGGCCAAGCCTCCAGCCTAGTCCTGCCCTAGCCCCGACCCCAGCCCCGGCTCCAGCCCTACCCCAGTCCCTGCCCCAGGCCAGTCCTGCCCCAGCCCAGCCCCAGCCCCAGACTTGCCCCAGTCCCCGCCCCAGCCAAGTCCTGGTCCCAGCCCAGCCCCAGTCCTGCCCAAGCCCTAGCCCAGCCCTACCCTCAGGCCCCAGCCCCAGCCCTGCCCCAGCCCCGGCCCCAGCCCCAGCCCCAGCCCCAGCCCTGCCCCAGCCCAGTCCCAGCACTAGCCCCTGCCCTGGCCCCAGCCCCAGCCCCAGCCCAGCCCCTGCCCTGGACCCAGCCCCAGCCCTAACCCAGCCCCAGCCCAGCCCCAGCCACCGCCCAGCCCCAGCCCTGGACCCCAGCCTCGGGCCCTGCCCTGCCCCAGGCCCAGCCCAGACCCCAGCCCAGCCTCACCCATGGCCCCAGCCCCGGCCCCAGCCCAGCCCTAGCCCCGCCCTGCACAGCCACAGCCCTAACCCAGCCCTGCCCTTAGCCCAGCCCCGGCCCTGCCCTAGCCCCAGCCCTGGTAAGGCTTGGTTCCAGCCCCGGCCCCAGCCCAGCCCCAGCCCTACTCCTAACTCAGCCCTAGCCCCAGCACTGTCCGCAAACCCAGCCCCAGCCCCAGCCCCAGCCCCAGCCCCAACCTTGGCCCCAGCCCAGCCCCAGTCCACGCCCTGCCCCAGCCCTGCCCCAGACTCGGCCCCAGCCCCGCCTCGGCCCAAGCCCTGCCCCAGTCCACGCCCCAGCCCACCCTCAGCCCCGGCCCCAGCCCTCTCCCCAGCCACAGCCCCTGCCCCAGCCCCACCCTCGTCCCCAGCCCTACCCCAGCCCAGTCCCGGTCCCAGCCCAGGCCCAGCCCCAGCCCCAGCCCTGCCCCAGCCCAGCCCCAGCCACCGCCCAGCCCCAGCCCTGGACCCAGTCCCAGCCCCAGCCCCAGCTCCAGCCCTGCCCCAGCCCCTGCCCTGCCCTAGCCCAGCCCCAGCCACAGCCCAGCCCTTCACTGAACCCAGCTCCACCCTCAGCCCCAGCCCAGCCCCAGCCCCAGCCCTGCTCCAGCCCAGCCCCAGCCCTGGACCCAGCCCCAGCCCAGCCCCAGCCCCAGCCCTTCCCCAGCCCAGCCCCAGCCCTGGACCCAGCCCCAGCCCCACCCCCAGCCTCAGCCACAGCCCCAGCCCAGCCCCAGCCCCAGCCCTGCCCCCAGCCCAGCCCTAGCCCAGCACTGACCCAGCCCCCGCCCTGCCCCAGACCCAGGCCTAGACCAGCCCTGCCCTCAGCCCAGCCCCAGGCCTGCCCCGAACCCAGCGCCAGCCTGGACCCAGCCCTGCCCCAGCTCCAGCCCTAGCCCTGTCCCCATCCCCAGCCCTTCCCCAACCCTGCCCTCAGCCCAGCCCCAGCCCCAGCCCGGCCCCAGCCCTGCCCTAGCCCTGGCCCCAGCCCTGTCCCCAGCTGAGCCCAGCCCAGCCCCCGCCCCATTCCTGTCCCCAGCCCAGCCCCAGCCCCAGCCCTACCCCAGCCCTGCCCCAGCCTGGGGCCCAGCCCTGCACCAGGCCCAGCCCAGACCCCAGCCCAGCCCCACCCTCATCCACAGCCCAGCCCCAGCCCCAGCCCTGCCCCAGCCCAGCCCCAGCCCTGGACCCAGCCCCAGCCCCAGCCCTGCCCCAGCCCCACCCGCGGCCCCAGCCCAGCCCTAGCCCAGCCCTGGCCCCAGCCCCAGGCCCTGCCCCAGCCCCACCCTCATCCCCAGCCCAGTCCCGGTCCCAGTCCAGGCCCAGCCCTACGCCAGCCCAAACCCTAGCCCCAGCCCCAGCCCCATCCGTTCCCCCAGCCCTGCCCAGCCACATCCCCAACCCTGCCCCGGCCCAGCCCCAGCCCCAGCCCAGCCCCTGCCCTGGATCCAGCCTCTGCCCCAGCCCCACCCTCGTCCCAAGCCCAGCCCCTGCCCCAGCCCTACCCCAGCCCAGTCCCAGGCCCAGCCCTGTCCCAGTCCCGGCCCCAGCCCCAGCCCCACCCTCGGCCCCACCCCAGCCCCAGCCCTGCCCCAGCCCTGGACCCAGCCCCAGCCCAGCCCCAGCCCCAGCCCTGCCCCAGCACAGCCCCAGTCACAGCCCAGCCCCAGCCCTGGACCCAGCCCTAGCCCCACCCCCGGCCTCAGCCAGGGCCTCAACCCAGCCCCAGCCCCATCCCTGCCCCCAGCCCAGCCGTAGCCCAGCCCTGACCCAGCCCCCGCCCTGCCCCAGACCCAGGCCTAGCCTAGCCCTGCCCTCAGCCCAGCCCCAGGCCTGCCCCGAACACAGCTCCAGCCCGGACCCAGCACTGCCCCAGCTCCGGCCCTAGCCCTGTCCCCATCCCCAGCCCTTCCCCAACCCTGCCCTCAGCCCAGTCCCAGCCCCAGCCCTGTCCCAGTCCCCGCCCCAGCCCCAGCTACAGCGCAGCCCCAGCCCCAGCCCCAGCCCCAGCCCCATCTGTTCCCCCAGCCCAGCACAGCCCCATCCCCATCCCTGCCCCCAGCCCAGCCCCAGCCACCGCCCTGCCTCAGCCCTGGAACCATTCCCAGCCCCAGCCCTGTCCCAGTCCCCGCCCCAGACCCAGCTACAGCGCAGCCCCAGCCCTAGCCTCAGCCCCAGCCCTGCCCCAGCCCAGCCCTAGCCCAGCCCTGCCCCAGCCCCCGCCCTGCACCAAACCCAACCCCAGCCAGCCCCAGCCCTGTCCCCAGCCCCAGACCCTGCCCCAGCATCACCCTCGTCCCCAGCCTAGCCCCTGCCCCAGCCCTACCCCAGCCCAGTCCCGGTCCCAGCCCAGGCCCAGCCCTGCCCCAGCCCCAGTCCCAGCCCCCGCCATGCCGCAGCCCCAGCCCTGCACTGAACCCAGCCCCAGCCCTGCACTGAACCCAGCCCCAGCTCGGGCCCCAGCCCTACCCCAGCCCAGAGTCGGTCCCAGCCCAGGCCCAGACCTGCCCCAGCCCAAGCCCCAGCCCCAGCCCCAGCCCCATCCTTTCCCCCAGCCCAGCCCAGCTCCATCCCCATCCCTGCCCCCAGCCCAGCCCCAGCCCCAGCCCTACCCCAGCCCTGCCCCAGCCTTGGGCCCAGCCCCGCCGCAGCCCCGGCCACAGCCCCGGCCCCAGCCCCAGCCCAGCCCCCGCCCCATCCCTGCCCCTGCCCAGCCCAAGCCACAGCCCAGCCACAGCCCTGGATGCAGCCCCAGCCCCAGCCCCATCCCTGTCCCGAACCCAGCCCCAGCCCTGCCCCAGCTCCGGCCCTAGCCCTGTCCCCAGCCCTGGCCCATGTCCCAGCCCCAGTCCTGCCCCATCGCAGCCCCAAATCCCAGCCCTGCCCCAGCCCTGCCCTCAGCCCAGCCCCAGTCTGGCTCCAGCCCTGCCGCAGCCCCGGCCCCAGCCCTGTCCCCAGCCCTGTCCCCAGCCCAGCCCCAGCCCTGCCCCAGTCCCAGCCACAGCACCAGCCCCAGCCCTGCACCAGCCCCGGCCCCAGCCCTGGCCCCCGACTCAGCCCAAGCCCAGCCTCAGCCCTAGCCCTGTGCCAGCCCCCGCCCCAGCCCACCCTCAGCCCCGGACCCAGCCCTGCCCCAGCCCATCCCCAGCCACAGCCCCATCCCCAGCCCTAGCCCAGACCTGCCCCAACCCCCGCCCTGCCCTAGCCCCAGCCCTGCACCGAACCCAGCCCCAGCTCGGCCCCATCCCTGGCCCCTGCCCCAGCCCCAGTCCTGCCCCATCCCAGCGCCAGCCCCAGTACGACACCAGCCCTGCCCCAGCCCCGGCCCCAGTCCTGCCCCAGCCACAGTCCTGCCCCAGCCCTGGACCCAGCCCCAGCCCAGCCCCAGCCCCAGCCCTTCCCCAGCCCAGCCCCAGCCCTGGACCCAGCCCCAGCCCCACCCCCAGCCTCAGCCACAGCCCCAGCCCAGCCCCAGCCCCAGCCCTGCCCCCAGCCCAGCCCTAGCCCAGCACTGACCCAGCCCCCGCCCTGCCCCAGACCCAGGCCTAGACCAGCCCTGCCCTCAGCCCAGCCCCAGGCCTGCCCCGAACCCAGCGCCAGCCTGGACCCAGCCCTGCCCCAGCTCCAGCCCTAGCCCTGTCCCCATCCCCAGCCCTTCCCCAACCCTGCCCTCAGCCCAGCCCCAGCCCCAGCCCGGCCCCAGCCCTGCCCTAGCCCTGGCCCCAGCCCTGTCCCCAGCTGAGCCCAGCCCAGCCCCCGCCCCATTCCTGTCCCCAGCCCAGCCCCAGCCCCAGCCCTACCCCAGCCCTGCCCCAGCCTGGGGCCCAGCCCTGCACCAGGCCCAGCCCAGACCCCAGCCCAGCCCCACCCTCATCCACAGCCCAGCCCCAGCCCCAGCCCTGCCCCAGCCCAGCCCCAGCCCTGGACCCAGCCCCAGCCCCAGCCCTGCCCCAGCCCCACCCGCGGCCCCAGCCCAGCCCTAGCCCAGCCCTGGCCCCAGCCCCAGGCCCTGCCCCAGCCCCACCCTCATCCCCAGCCCAGTCCCGGTCCCAGTCCAGGCCCAGCCCTACGCCAGCCCAAACCCTAGCCCCAGCCCCAGCCCCAGCCCCATCCGTTCCCCCAGCCCTGCCCAGCCACATCCCCAACCCTGCCCCGGCCCAGCCCCAGCCCCAGCCCAGCCCCTGCCCTGGATCCAGCCTCTGCCCCAGCCCCACCCTCGTCCCAAGCCCAGCCCCTGCCCCAGCCCTACCCCAGCCCAGTCCCAGGCCCAGCCCTGTCCCAGTCCCGGCCCCAGCCCCAGCCCCACCCTCGGCCCCAGCCCAGCCCCAGCCCTGCCCCAGCCCTGGACCCAGCCCCAGCCCAGCCCCAGCCCCAGCCCTGCCCCAGCACAGCCCCAGTCACAGCCCAGCCCCAGCCCTGGACCCAGCCCCAGCCCAGCCCCAGCCACATCCCAGCCCCAGCCCTGGACCCAGCCCTAGCCCCACCCCCGGCCTCAGCCAGGGCCTCAACCCAGCCCCAGCCCCATCCCTGCCCCCAGCCCAGCCGTAGCCCAGCCCTGACCCAGCCCCCGCCCTGCCCCAGACCCAGGCCTAGCCTAGCCCTGCCCTCAGCCCAGCCCCAGGCCTGCCCCGAACACAGCTCCAGCCCGGACCCAGCACTGCCCCAGCTCCGGCCCTAGCCCTGTCCCCATCCCCAGCCCTTCCCCAACCCTGCCCTCAGCCCAGTCCCAGCCCCAGCCCTGTCCCAGTCCCCGCCCCAGCCCCAGCTACAGCGCAGCCCCAGCCCCAGCCCCAGCCCCAGCCCCATCTGTTCCCCCAGCCCAGCACAGCCCCATCCCCATCCCTGCCCCCAGCCCAGCCCCAGCCACCGCCCTGCCTCAGCCCTGGAACCATTCCCAGCCCCAGCCCTTCCCCAGCCCAGCCCCAGCCCTGGACCCAGCCCCAGCCCCACACCCAGCCTCAGCCACAGCCCCAGCCCAGCCCCAGCCCCAGCCCTGCCCCCAGCCCAGCCCTAGCCCAGCACTGACCCAGCCCCCGCCCTGCCCCAGACCCAGGCCTAGACCAGCCCTGCCCTCAGCCCAGCCCCAGGCCTGCCCCGAACCCAGCGCCAGCCTGGACCCAGCCCTGCCCCAGCTCCAGCCCTAGCCCTGTCCCCATCCCCAGCCCTTCCCCAACCCTGCCCTCAGCCCAGCCCCAGCCCCAGCCCGGCCCCAGCCCTGCCCTAGCCCTGGCCCCAGCCCTGTCCCCAGCTGAGCCCAGCCCAGCCCCCGCCCCATTCCTGTCCCCAGCCCAGCCCCAGCCCCAGCCCTACCCCAGCCCTGCCCCAGCCTGGGGCCCAGCCCTGCACCAGGCCCAGCCCAGACCCCAGCCCAGCCCCACCCTCATCCACAGCCCAGCCCCAGCCCCAGCCCTGCCCCAGCCCAGCCCCAGCCCTGGACCCAGCCCCAGCCCCAGCCCTGCCCCAGCCCCACCCGCGGCCCCAGCCCAGCCCTAGCCCAGCCCTGGCCCCAGCCCCAGGCCCTGCCCCAGCCCCACCCTCATCCCCAGCCCAGTCCCGGTCCCAGTCCAGGCCCAGCCCTACGCCAGCCCAAACCCTAGCCCCAGCCCCAGCCCCAGCCCCATCCGTTCCCCCAGCCCTGCCCAGCCACATCCCCAACCCTGCCCCGGCCCAGCCCCAGCCCCAGCCCAGCCCCTGCCCTGGATCCAGCCTCTGCCCCAGCCCCACCCTCGTCCCAAGCCCAGCCCCTGCCCCAGCCCTACCCCAGCCCAGTCCCAGGCCCAGCCCTGTCCCAGTCCCGGCCCCAGCCCCAGCCCCACCCTCGGCCCCAGCCCAGCCCCAGCCCTGCCCCAGCCCTGGACCCAGCCCCAGCCCAGCCCCAGCCCCAGCCCTGCCCCAGCACAGCCCCAGTCACAGCCCAGCCCCAGCCCTGGACCCAGCCCCAGCCCAGCCCCAGCCACATCCCAGCCCCAGCCCTGGACCCAGCCCTAGCCCCACCCCCGGCCTCAGCCAGGGCCTCAACCCAGCCCCAGCCCCATCCCTGCCCCCAGCCCAGCCGTAGCCCAGCCCTGACCCAGCCCCCGCCCTGCCCCAGACCCAGGCCTAGCCTAGCCCTGCCCTCAGCCCAGCCCCAGGCCTGCCCCGAACACAGCTCCAGCCCGGACCCAGCACTGCCCCAGCTCCGGCCCTAGCCCTGTCCCCATCCCCAGCCCTTCCCCAACCCTGCCCTCAGCCCAGTCCCAGCCCCAGCCCTGTCCCAGTCCCCGCCCCAGCCCCAGCTACAGCGCAGCCCCAGCCCCAGCCCCAGCCCCAGCCCCATCTGTTCCCCCAGCCCAGCACAGCCCCATCCCCATCCCTGCCCCCAGCCCAGCCCCAGCCACCGCCCTGCCTCAGCCCTGGAACCATTCCCAGCCCCAGCCCTGTCCCAGTCCCCGCCCCAGACCCAGCTACAGCGCAGCCCCAGCCCTAGCCTCAGCCCCAGCCCTGCCCCAGCCCAGCCCTAGCCCAGCCCTGCCCCAGCCCCCGCCCTGCACCAAACCCAACCCCAGCCAGCCCCAGCCCTGTCCCCAGCCCCAGACCCTGCCCCAGCATCACCCTCGTCCCCAGCCTAGCCCCTGCCCCAGCCCTACCCCAGCCCAGTCCCGGTCCCAGCCCAGGCCCAGCCCTGCCCCAGCCCCAGTCCCAGCCCCCGCCATGCCGCAGCCCCAGCCCTGCACTGAACCCAGCCCCAGCCCTGCACTGAACCCAGCCCCAGCTCGGGCCCCAGCCCTACCCCAGCCCAGAGTCGGTCCCAGCCCAGGCCCAGACCTGCCCCAGCCCAAGCCCCAGCCCCAGCCCCAGCCCCATCCTTTCCCCCAGCCCAGCCCAGCTCCATCCCCATCCCTGCCCCCAGCCCAGCCCCAGCCCCAGCCCTACCCCAGCCCTGCCCCAGCCTTGGGCCCAGCCCTGCCGCAGCCCCGGCCACAGCCCCGGCCCCAGCCCCAGCCCAGCCCCCGCCCCATCCCTGCCCCTGCCCAGCCCAAGCCACAGCCCAGCCACAGCCCTGGATGCAGCCCCAGCCCCAGCCCCATCCCTGTCCCGAACCCAGCCCCAGCCCTGCCCCAGCCCAGCCCCAGCCCTGCCCCAGCCCTGGACCCAGCCCCAGCCCAGCCCCAGCCCCAGCCCTGCCCCAGCACAGCCCCAGTCACAGCCCAGCCCCAGCCCTGGACCCAGCCCCAGCCCAGCCCCAGCCACATCCCAGCCCCAGCCCTGGACCCAGCCCTAGCCCCACCCCCGGCCTCAGCCAGGGCCTCAACCCAGCCCCAGCCCCATCCCTGCCCCCAGCCCAGCCGTAGCCCAGCCCTGACCCACAGCCCCCGCCCTGCCCCAGACCCAGGCCTAGCCTAGCCCTGCCCTCAGCCCAGCCCCAGGCCTGCCCCGAACACAGCTCCAGCCCGGACCCAGCACTGCCCCAGCTCCGGCCCTAGCCCTGTCCCCATCCCCAGCCCTTCCCCAACCCTGCCCTCAGCCCAGTCCCAGCCCCAGCCCTGTCCCAGTCCCCGCCCCAGCCCCAGCTACAGCGCAGCCCCAGCCCCAGCCCCAGCCCCAGCCCCATCTGTTCCCCCAGCCCAGCACAGCCCCATCCCCATCCCTGCCCCCAGCCCAGCCCCAGCCACCGCCCTGCCTCAGCCCTGGAACCATTCCCAGCCCCAGCCCTGTCCCAGTCCCCGCCCCAGACCCAGCTACAGCGCAGCCCCAGCCCTAGCCTCAGCCCCAGCCCTGCCCCAGCCCAGCCCTAGCCCAGCCCTGCCCCAGCCCCCGCCCTGCACCAAACCCAACCCCAGCCAGCCCCAGCCCTGTCCCCAGCCCCAGACCCTGCCCCAGCATCACCCTCGTCCCCAGCCTAGCCCCTGCCCCAGCCCTACCCCAGCCCAGTCCCGGTCCCAGCCCAGGCCCAGCCCTGCCCCAGCCCCAGTCCCAGCCCCCGCCATGCCGCAGCCCCAGCCCTGCACTGAACCCAGCCCCAGCCCTGCACTGAACCCAGCCCCAGCTCGGGCCCCAGCCCTACCCCAGCCCAGAGTCGGTCCCAGCCCAGGCCCAGACCTGCCCCAGCCCAAGCCCCAGCCCCAGCCCCAGCCCCATCCTTTCCCCCAGCCCAGCCCAGCTCCATCCCCATCCCTGCCCCCAGCCCAGCCCCAGCCCCAGCCCTACCCCAGCCCTGCCCCAGCCTTGGGCCCAGCCCTGCCGCAGCCCCGGCCACAGCCCCGGCCCCAGCCCCAGCCCAGCCCCCGCCCCATCCCTGCCCCTGCCCAGCCCAAGCCACAGCCCAGCCACAGCCCTGGATGCAGCCCCAGCCCCAGCCCCATCCCTGTCCCGAACCCAGCCCCAGCCCTGCCCCAGCTCCGGCCCTAGCCCTGTCCCCAGCCCTGGCCCATGTCCCAGCCCCAGTCCTGCCCCATCGCAGCCCCAAATCCCAGCCCTGCCCCAGCCCTGCCCTCAGCCCAGCCCCAGTCTGGCTCCAGCCCTGCCGCAGCCCCGGCCCCAGCCCTGTCCCCAGCCCTGTCCCCAGCCCAGCCCCAGCCCTGCCCCAGTCCCAGCCACAGCACCAGCCCCAGCCCTGCACCAGCCCCGGCCCCAGCCCTGGCCCCCGACTCAGCCCAAGCCCAGCCTCAGCCCTAGCCCTGTGCCAGCCCCCGCCCCAGCCCACCCTCAGCCCCGGACCCAGCCCTGCCCCAGCCCATCCCCAGCCACAGCCCCATCCCCAGCCCTAGCCCAGACCTGCCCCAACCCCCGCCCTGCCCTAGCCCCAGCCCTGCACCGAACCCAGCCCCAGCCCGGCCCCATCCCTGGCCCCTGCCCCAGCCCCAGTCCTGCCCCATCCCAGCGCCAGCCCCAGTACGACACCAGCCCTGCCCCAGCCCCGGCCCCAGTCCTGCCCCAGCCACAGTCCTGCCCCAGCCCTGGCCCCAGCCCTAGCCCCCGCCCTGCCCAAGACTTGGTTCCAGCCCCAGCCCCAGCCCCAGCCCTGCCCCAGCCCAGCCCCAGCCCAAGCCCTACCCCAGCCCTGCCCCAGCCTCGGGTCCAGCCCAGCCCCAGGCCCAGCCTAGAACCCAGCCCAGCCCCACCCTCATCCCCAGCCTAGCCGCAGCCCCAGCCCTGCCCCAGCCCAGACCCAGCCCAGCCCCGGCCCCAGCCGTGCCCCAGCCCTGCCCTCAGCCCAGCCCCAGCCCCAGCCCAGCCCCAGCCCTGCTCCAGACCCGGCCCCAGCCCTGCCTGAGACCCAGCCCCAGCCCCAGCCCCAGCCCCGGCCCCAGCCCTGCCCCAGCCCCAGTCCTGCCCCAGCCCCGGCCCCACCCCCATCCCCAGCCCAGCCATAGACTTGGTTCGAGCCCCAGCCCCAGCCCAGTCCCAGCCCAAGGCCCAGCCTCCAGCCTAGTCCTGCCCTAGCCCCGACCCCAGCCCCGGCTCCAGCCCTACCCCAGTCCCTGCCCCAGGCCAGTCCTGCCCCAGCCCAGCCCCAGCCCTGCCCCAGCCCAGCCCCAGCCCCAGCCTTGCCCCAGTCCCCGCCCCAGCCCAGTCCTGGTCCCAGCCCAGCCCCAGCCCTGCCCCAGCCCTAGCCCAGCCCTACCCTCAGGCCCCAGCCCCAGCTCCACCCTAGGCCCCAGCACAGCCCCAGCCCTAGCCCAGCCCAGCCCCAGCCCTGGACGCAGCCCCAGCCCCAGCCCTGCCCCAGCCCAGCCCCAGCCCTGGGCCCAGCCCCAGCCCCAGCCCTGTCCCAGCCCAGCCCCAGCCCTGGACCCAGCCCCAGCCCCGGACCCAGCCCCAGCCCCAGCCCTGCCCCAGCCCAGCCCCAGCACTAGCCCCTGCCCTGGACCCAGCCCCAGCCCCAGCCCAACCCCTGCCCTGGACCCAGCCCCAGCCCTAACCCAGCCCCAGCCCAGCCCCAGCCACCGCCCAGCCCCAGCCCTGGACTCCAGCCTCGGGCCCTGCCCTGCCCCAGGCCCAGCCCAGACCCCTGCCCAGCCCCACCCACGGCCCCATCCCCATCCCCAGCCCAGCCCTAGCCCAGCCCTGCACAGCCACAGCCCTAACCCAGCCCTGCCCTTAGCCCAGCCCCAGCCCCAGCCCCAGCCTCGGGCCCAGCCCTGTCCCAGGCCCAGCCCAGACAATAGTCCAGCCTCAGCCCCGGCCCCAGCCCTGCCGCAGCCCCTGCCCTGCCCCATCCCTGCCTCAGCCCCGGCCCCAGCCCTGCCCCCAGCCCAGCGCAGCCCCATCCCCATCCTTCCCCTAGCCCAGCCCCAGCCCGGCTCCGCCTCCAGCCCCCGCCCTGCCCCAGCCCTGCACCGAACCCAGCCCCAGACCGGCCCCAGCCCTACACCAGCTCGGGCCCCAGCCCTGACCCCATCCCCGGCCCCTTCCCCAGCCCCAGCCCTAGCCCAGCCCTGCCCTCAGCCCAGCCCCAGCCCGCCCCCAGCCCTGTCCGCAGCACCAGCCCTAGCCCTAGCCCCACCCTCACCCCCAGCCCAGCCCCAGCCCTGGACCCAGCCCCAGCCCCAGCCCCAGCCCTGGATCCAGCCCCAGCCCAGCCCCAGCCCCATCCATGCCCCAGCCCAGCCGCAGCCACAGCCCCAGCCCCAGCCCTGCCCAAGCCCAGCCACAGCACTAGCCCCTGCCCTGGCCCCAGCCCCAGCCCAGCCCCAGCCCAGCCCCTGCCCAGGACCCAGCCCCAGCCCTAACCCAGCCCCAGCCCAGCCCCAGCCACCGCCCAGCCCCAGCCCTGGACCCCAGCCTCGCCCCAGCCCTGCCCCAGGCCCAGCCCAGACCCCAGCCCAGCCCCACCCACGGCCCCATCCCCGGCCCCAGCCCAGCCCTAGCCCAGCCCTGCACAGCCACAGCCCTAACCCAGCCCTGCCCTTAGCCCAGCCCCAGCCCTGCCCCAGCCTCGGGCCCAGCCCTGTCCCAGGCCCAGCCCAGACCCTAGCCCAGCCTCAGCCCCGGCCCCAGCCCTGCCGCAGCCCCTGCCCTGCCCCAGCCCTGCCTCAGCCCCAGCCCAGCCTCCAGCCCCTAGCCCAGCCCCAGCCCCAGCCCTGGCCCCATCCTTGGCCCAGCCACCAACACAGAGTCAGCCCCATCCCTGCCCCCAGACCCAGCCCTGCACCGAACCCAGCCCCAGCCCCAGCCCCAGTCCTGCCCTGGCCCAGCCCCAGCCCCAGCCCAGCCCCTGCCCTGGACCCAGCCCAGCCCAGCACCAGCCCAGCCTCAGCCCCGGCCCCAGCCCTGCCCCAGCCCCACCCCTAGCCTAGCCCTGCCCTCAGCCCAGCCCCAGCCCTGCCCCAGCCCCAGCCGTAGCCCAGCCCTACGCCCAGCCCCAGGCCCAGCCCCAGCCCCAGCCCCAGCCCTAGCCCAGCCCAGCCCCAGCCACAGCCCATCCCCAGCCCAGCCCCAGCCCCTTCCCTGCCCCAGCCCCAGCCCCAGTCCTGCCCCATCCCAGCCCCCATCCCTAGCCCTGCCCAAGCCCTGCCCTCAGCCCAGCCCCAGCCCCAGCCCGGCCCCAGCCCTGCCCCAGCCCCGGCCCCAGCCCCAGCCCCAGCCCTATCCCCAGCCCCAGCCCCAGTCCTGCCCCAACGCTGCTCCAGCCCCATCCCCAGCCCAGCCATATACTTGGTTCGAGCCCCAGCCCCAGCCCAGCCCCAGCCCAAGGCCCAGCCTCCAGCCTAGTCCTGCCCTAGCCCCGACCCCAGCCCCGGCTCCAGCCCTACCCCAGTCCCTGCCCCAGGCCAGTCCTGCCCCAGCCTAGCCCCAGCGCTGCCCCAGCCCAGCCCCAGCCCCAGCCTTGCCCCAGTCCCCGCCCCAGCCCAGTCCTGGTCCCAACCCAGCCCCAGCCCTGCCCCAGCCCTAGCCCAGCCGTGCCCTCAGGCCCCAGCCCCAGCCCTACCCTCGGCCCCAGCCCAGCCCCAGCCCTAGCCCAGCCCAGCCACAGCCACAGCCCAGCCCCAGCCCCAGCCTTGCCCCAGTCCCCGCCCCAGCCCAGTCCTGGTCCCAACCCAGCCCCAGCCCTGCCCCAGCCCTAGCCCAGCCGTGCCCTCAGGCCCCAGCCCCAGCCCTACCCTCGGCCCCAGCCCAGCCCCAGCCCTAGCCCAGCCCAGCCACAGCCACAGCCCAGCCCCAGCCCTGGATCCAGCCCCAGCCCAGCCCCAGCCCCATCCCGGCCCCAGCCCAGCCGCAGCCACAGCCCAGCCCCAGCCCTGGACCAAGCCCCTGCCCCTTCCCTGCCCCAGCCCAGCCCCAGCCCCAGCCCCAATCTTGTCCCCAGCCCAGCCCCAGCCCCAGCCCTGCCCAAGCCCAGCCCCAGCCCTGGACCCAGCCCCAGCCCCAGCCCTGCCCCAGTCCAGCCCCAGCCCTGGGCCCAGCCCCAGCCCCAGCCCTGTCCCAGCCCAGCCCCAGCCCTGGGCCCAGCCCCAGCCCCGGACCCAGCCCCAGCCCCAGCCCTGCCCCAGCCCAGCCCCAGCACTAGCCCCTGCCCTGGATCCAGCCCCAGCCCAGCCCCAGCCCCATCCCTGCCCCAGCCCAGCCGCAGCCACAGCCCAGCCCCAGCCCAGCCCCAGCCCTGGTCCCAGCCCCAGCCCCAGCCCCAGCCCCAGCCCTGGACCAAGCCCCTGCCCCTTTCCTGCCCCAGCCCAGCCCCAGCCCCAGCCCTGCCCCAGCCCAGCCCCAGCCCTGGACCCAGCCCCAGCCCCAGTCCTGCCCCAGCCCAGCCCCAGCTATGGACCCAGCCCCAGCCCCAGCCCCAGCCCTGCCCCAGCCCAGCCCCAGCCCTGGTCCCAGCCCCAGCCCCAGCCCCAGCCCTGGACCCCGCCCCAGCAACAGCCCTGCCCCAGCCCCCGGCCCCAGCCCCAGCCCCAGCCCTGCCCCAGCCCAGCCCCAGCACTAGCCCCTGCCCTGGACCCAGACCCAGACCCAGCCTAGCCCCTGCCCTGGACCCAGCCCCAGCCCTAACCCCAGGCCCCAGCCCAGCCCCAGCCACCGCCCAGCCCCCGCCCTGGACCCCAGCCTCGGGCCCTGCCCTGCCCCAAGCCCAGCCCAGACCCCAGCCCAGCCCCACCCACGGCCCCATCCCCGGCCCCAGCCCAGCCCTAGCCCCGCCCTGCACAGCCACAGCCCTAACCCAGCCCTGCCCTTAGCCCAGCCCCAGCCCTGCCCCAGCACTAGCCCAGCCCTACCCTCAGGCCCAAGCCCGAGCCCCAGACCCTGCCCCACCCCTCGGCCCCAGCCCAGCCCCAGCCCTAGCCCAGCCCAGATACAGCCATAGCCCAGCCCCAGCCCCTGCACCCAGCCCCAGCCCAGCCCCAGCCCTGGACCCAGCCCCCCACCCCTTCCCTGGCCCAGCACAGCCCCAGCCCCAGCCCCAACCTTGGCCCCAGCCCAGACCCAGTTCCAGCCCTGCCCCAGCCCAGCCCCAGCCCCAGCCCCACCCTCGGCCTCAGCCCAGCAATGCCCTCAGCCCCAGGCCCAGCCCCAGCCCCACCATCGGCCCCAGCCCAGCCCCAGTCCCAGCCCCGGCCCCAACCTCATTCCCAGCCCTGCTCCTAGCCCCGACCCCAGCCCCGGCCCCAGCCCTTTCCCAGCCTCAGTCCTGCCCCAGCCCCGGTCCCAGCCCTTCCCCAGCCCTGCCCCAGCCCTAGCCCAGCCCTACCCTCAGGCCCTAGCCTCAGACCCAGACCCACCCTCGGCCCCAGCCCAGCCCCATCCCTAGCCCAGCACAGCCCCAGCCCCAGCCCAGCCCCACCCCTGGATCCAGCTCCAGCCCAGCCCCAGCCACAGCCCAGCCCCAGCTCTGGACCCAGCCCCAGCCCCAGCCTAGCCCCAGCCCCAGCCCCAGCCCTAGCCCCAGCCCAGCCCCAGCCCTGGACCCAGCCCCAGCCCCAGCCCTGCCCCAGCCCCGGCCCCAGCCCCAGCCCCAGCCCCAGCACTGCCCAAGCCCAGCCACAGCACTAGCCCCTGCCCTGGCCCCAGCCCCAGCCCAGCCCCAGCCCAGCCCCTGCCCTGGACCCAGCCCCAGCCCTAACCCAGCCCCAGCCCAGTCCCAGCCACCGCCCAGCCCCAGCCCTGGACCCCAGCCTCGCCCCAGCCCTGCCCCAGGCCCAGCCCAGACCCCAGCCCAGCCCCACCCACGGCCCCATCCCCGGCCCCAGCCCAGCCCTAGCCCAGCCCTGCACAGCCACAGCCCTAACCCAGCCCTGCCCTTAGCCCAGCCCCAGCCCTGCCCCAGCCTCGGGCCCAGCCCTGTCCCAGGCCCAGCCCAGACCCTAGCCCAGCCTCAGCCCCGGCCCCAGCCCTGCCGCAGCCCCTGCCCTGCCCCAGCCCTGCCTCAGCTCCAGCCCAGCCTCCAGCCCCTAGCCCAGCCCCAGCCCCAGCCCTGGCCCCATCCTTGGCCCAGCCCCCAACACAGACTCAGCCCCATCCCTGCCCCCAGACCCAGCCCTGCACCGAACCCAGCCCCAGCCCCAGCCCCAGTCCTGCCCTGGCCCAGCCCCAGCCCCAGCCCAGCCCCTGCCCTGGACCCAGCCCAGCCCAGCACCAGCCCCAGCCCTGCCCCAGCCCCACCCCTAGCCTAGCCCTGCCCTCAGCCCAGCCCCAGCCCTGCCCCAGCCCCAGCCGTAGCCCAGCCCTGCGCCCAGCCCCAGGCCCCAGCCCCAGCCCCAGCCCCACCCTCGGCCCCAGCCCAGCCCCAGCCCTAGCCCAGCCCAGCCCCAGCCACAGCCCAGGCCCAGCCCAGCCCCAGCCCCTTCCCTGCCCCAGCCCCAGCCCCAGTCCTGCCCCATCCCAGCCCCCATCCCTAGCCCTGCCCAAGCCCTGCCCTCAGCCCAGCCCCAGCCCCAGCCCGGCCCCAGCCCAGCCCCAGCCCCGGCCCCAGCCCCAGCCCTATCCCCAGCCCCAGCCCCCAGTCCTGCCCCAACGCTGCTCCAGCCCCATCCCCAGCCCAGCCATAGACTTGGTTCGAGCCCCAGCCCCAGCCCAGCCCCAGCCCAAGGCCCAGCCTCCAGCCTAGTCCTGCCCTAGCCCCGACCCCAGCCCCGGCTCCAGCCCTACCCCAGTCCCTGCCCCAGGCCAGTCCTGCCCCAGCCTAGCCCCAGCGCTGCCCCAGCCCAGCCCCAGCCCCAGCCTTGCCCCAGTCCCCGCCCCAGCCCAGTCCTGGTCCCAACCCAGCCCCAGCCCTGCCCCAGCCCTAGCCCAGCCGTGCCCTCAGGCCCCAGCCCCAGCCCTACCCTCGGCCCCAGCCCAGCCCCAGCCCTAGCCCAGCCCAGCCACAGCCACAGCCCAGCCCCAGCCCTGGATCCAGCCCCAGCCCAGCCCCAGCCCCATCCCGGCCCCAGCCCAGCCGCAGCCACAGCCCAGCCCCAGCCCTGGACCAAGCCCCTGCCCTTTCCCTGCCCCAGCCCAGCCCCAGCCCCAGCCCCAATCTTGTCCCCAGCCCAGCCCCAGCCCCAGCCCTGCCCAAGCCCAGCCCCAGCCCTGGACCCAGCCCCAGCCCCAGCCCTGCCCCAGTCCAGCCCCAGCCCTGGGCCCAGCCCCAGCCCCAGCCCTGTCCCAGCCCAGCCCCAGCCCTGGGCCCAGCCCCAGCCCCGGACCCAGCCCCAGCCCCAGCCCTGCCCCAGCCCAGCCCCAGCACTAGCCCCTGCCCTGGATCCAGCCCCAGCCCAGCCCCAGCCCCCATCCCTGCCCCAGCCCAGCCGCAGCCACAGCCCAGCCCCAGCCCAGCCCCAGCCCTGGTCCCAGCCCCAGCCCCAGCCCCAGCCCCAGCCCTGGACCAAGCCCCTGCCCCTTTCCTGCCCCAGCCCAGCCCCAGCCCCAGCCCTGCCCCAGCCCAGCCCCAGCCCTGGACCCAGCCCCAGCCCCAGTCCTGCCCCAGCCCAGCCCCAGCTATGGACCCAGCCCCAGCCCCAGCCCCAGCCCTGCCCCAGCCCAGCCCCAGCCCTGGTCCCAGCCCCAGCCCCAGCCCCAGCGCTGGACCCCGCCCCAGCAACAGCCCTGCCCCAGCCCCGGCCCCAGCCCCAGACCCAGCCCTGCACCGAACCCAGACCCAGCCCCAGCCCCAGCCCCACCCCTAGCCTAGCCCTGCCCTCAGCCGAGCCCCAGCCCAGCCCCAGCCCCAGCCCTAGCCCAGCCCAGCCAGAGCCACAGCCCAGCCCCAGCCCAGCCCCAGCCCCTTCCCTGCCCCAGCCCCAGCCCCAGTCCTGCCCCATCCCAGCCCCCATCCCTAGCCCTGCCCAAGCCCTGCCCTCAGCCCAGCCACAGCCACAGCCCAGCCCCATCCCTAGCCCAGCCCAGCCACAGCCACAGCCCAGCCCCAGCCCTGAATCCAGCCCCAGCCCAGCCCCAGCCCTGGTCCCAGCCCCAGCCCCAGCCCCAGCACGAGCCCCAGCCCCAGCCCCAGCCCCAGCCCTGGACCAAGCCCCTGCCCCTTTCCTGCCCCAGCCCAGCCCCAGCCCCAGCCCTGCCCCAGCCCAGCCCCAGTCCTGGACCCAGCCCCAGCCCCAGCCCTGCCCCAGCCCAGCCCCAGCTATGGACCCAGCCCCAGCCCCAGCCCCAGCCCGGCCCCAGCCCAGCCCCAGCCCTGGTCCGAGCCCCAGCCCCAGCCCCAGCACCAGCCCCATCCCTGGACCTCGCCCCAGCAACAGCCCTGCCCCAGCCCCGGCCCCAGCCCCAGCCCCAGCCCAGCCCCAGCCATGCCCAAGGCCAGCCACAGCACTAGCCCCTGCCCTGGACCCAGCCCCAGCCCAGCCCCAGCCCAGCCCCTGCCCTGGACCCCGCCCCAGCCCTAACCCAGCCCCAGCCCAGCCCCAGCCACCACCCAGCCCCAGCCCTGGACCCCAGCCTCGGGCCCAGCCCTGCCCCAGGCCCAGCCCAGACCCCAGCCCAGCCCCACCCACGGCCCCATCCCCGGCCCCAGCCCAGCCCTAGCCCAGCCCTGCACAGCCACAGCCCTAACCCAGCCCTGCCCTTAGCCCAGCCCCAGCCCTGCCCCAGCCCTGCACACAGCCCTGTCCCAGGCCCAGCCCAGACCCTAGCCCAGCCTCAGCCCCGGCCCCAGCCCTGCCGCAGCCCCTGTCCTGCCCCAGCCCTGCCTCAGCTCCAGCCCAGCCTCCAGCCCCTAGCCCAGCCCCAGCCCCAGCCCTGGCCCCATCCTTGGCCCAGCCCCCAACACAGACTCAGCCCCATCCCTGCCCCCAGACCCAGCCCTGCACCGAACCCAGCCCCAGCCCCAGCCCCAGTCTTGCCCTGGCCCAGCCCCAGCCCCAGCCCAGCCCCTGCCGTGGACCCAGCCCAGCCCCGGCCCCAGCCCAGCCTCAGCCCCGGCCCCAGCCCTGCCCCAGCCCCACCCCTAGCCTAGCCCTGCCCTCAGCCCAGCCCCAGCCCTGCCCCAGCCCCAGCCCTAGCCCAGCCCTGCACCCAGCCCCAGCCCCAGCCCCAGCCCCACCCTCGGCCCCAGCCCAGCCCCAGCCCTAGCCCAGCCCAGCCCCAGCCACAGCCCATCCCCAGCCCAGCCCCAGCCCCTTCCCTGCCCCAGCCCCAGCCCCAGTCCTGCCCCATCCCAGCCCCCATCCCTAGCCCTGCCCAAGCCCTGCCCTCAGCCCAGCCACAGCCACAGCCCAGCCCCATCCCTAGCCCAGCCCAGCCACAGCCACAGCCCAGCCCCAGCCCTGAATCCAGCCCCAGCCCAGCCCCAGCCCTGGTCCCAGCCCCAGCCCCAGCCCCAGCCCCAGCCCCAGCCCTGGACCAAGCCCCTGCCCCTTTCCTGCCCCAGCCCAGCCCCAGCCGCAGCCCCAATCTTGGCCCCAGCCCAGCCCCAGCCCTGCCCCAGCCCAGCCCCAGCCCTGGTCCGAGCCCCAGCCCCAGCCCCAGCCCCAGCCCCAGCCCTGGACCTCGCCCCAGCAACAGCCCTGCCCCAGCCCCGGCCCCAGCCCCAGCCCCAGCCCAGCCCCAGCCATGCCCAAGGCCAGCCACAGCACTAGCCCCTGCCCTGGACCCAGCCCCAGCCCAGCCCCAGCCCAGCCCCTGCCCTGGACCCCGCCCCAGCCCTAACCCAGCCCCAGCCCAGCCCCAGCCACCACCCAGCCCCAGCCCTGGACCCCAGCCTCGGGCCCAGCCCTGCCCCAGGCCCAGCCCAGACCCCAGCCCAGACCCACCCACGGCCCCATCCCCGGCCCCAGCCCAGCCCTAGCCCAGCCCTGCACAGCCACAGCCCTAACCCAGCCCTGCCCTTAGCCCAGCCCCAGCCCTGCCCCAGCCTCGGGCCCAGCCCTGTCCCAGGCCCAGCCCAGACCCTAGCCCAGCCTCAGCCCCGGCCCCAGCCCTGCCGCAGCCCCTGCCCTGCCCCAGCCCTGCCTCAGCTCCAGCCCAGCCTCCAGCCCCTAGCCCAGCCCCAGCCCCAGCCCTGGCCCCATCCTTGGCCCAGCCCCCAACACAGACTCAGCCCCATCCCTGCCCCCAGCCCCAGCCCTGCACCGAACCCAGCCCCAGCCCCAGCCCCAGTCTTGCCCTGGCCCAGCCCCAGCCCCAGCCCAGCCCCTGCCGTGGACCCAGCCCAGCCCCGGCCCCAGCCCAGCCTCAGCCCCGGCCCCAGCCCTGCCCCAGCCCCACCCCTAGCCTAGCCCTGCCCTCAGCCCAGCCCCAGCCCTGCCCCAGCCCCAGCCCTAGCCCAGCCCTGCACCCAGCCCCAGCCCCAGCCCCAGCCCCACCCTCTGCCCCATCCCAGCCCCAGCCCTAGCCCAGCCCAGCCCCAGCCACAGCCCATCCCCAGCCCAGCCCCAGCCCCTTCCCTGCCCCAGCCCCAGCCCCAGTCCTGCCCCATCCCAGCCCCCATCCCTAGCCCTGCCCAAGCCCTGCCCTCAGCCCAGCCCCAGCCCCAGCCCGGCCCCAGCCCTGCCCCAGCCCCGGCCCCAGCCCCAGCCCCACCCTTGCCCCAGTCCCCGCCCCAGCCCAGTCCTGGTCCCAACCCAGCCCCAGCCCTGCCCCAGCCCTAGCCCAGCCCTACCCTCAGGCCCCAGCCCCAGCCCCAGACCCAGCCCCTAGCCCAGCCCAGCCCCAGCCCCAGCCCAGCCCCACCCCTGGATCCAGCCCCAGCCCAGACCCAGCCCCAGCCCAGCCCCAGCTCTGGACCCAGCCCCAGCCCCAGCCTAGCCCAAGCCCCAGCCCCAGCCCTGCCCCAGCCCAGCCCCAGCCCTGGACCCAGCCCCAGCCCCAGCCCTGCCCCAGCCCCGGCCCCAGCCCCAGCCCCAGCCCTGCCCAAGCCCAGCCACAGCACTAGCCCCTGCCCTGGACCCAGCCCCAGCCCAGCCCCAGCGCAGCCCCTGCCCTGGACACAGCCCCAGCCCTAACCCAGCCCCAGCCCAGCCCCAGCCACCGCCCAGCCCCAGCCCTGGACCCCAGCCTCGGGCCCAGCCCTGCCCCAGGCCCAGCCCAGACCCCAGCCCAGCCCCACCCACGGCCCCATCCCCGGCCCCAGCCCAGCCCTAGCCCAGCCTCGGGCCCAGCCCTGTCGCAGGCCCAGCCCAGACCCTAGCCCAGCCTCAGCCCCGCACAGCCACAGCCCTAACCCAGCCCTGCCCCTAGCCCAGCCCCAGCCCTGCCCCAGCCTCGGGCCCAGCCCTGTCCCAGGCCCAGCCCAGACCCTAGCCCAGCCTCAGCCCCGGCCCCAGCCCTGCCGCAGCCCCTGCCCTGCCCCAGCCCTGCCTCAGCCCCAGTCCTGCCCCAGCCCAGCCCCAGCCCCAGCCTTGCCCCAGTCCCCGCTCCAGCCCAGTCCTCGTCCCAGCCCAGCCCCAGCCCTGCCCCAGCCCTAGCCCAGCCGTACCCTGAGGCCCCAGCCCCAGACCCACCCTCGGCCCCAGCCCAGCCCCAGCCCCAGCCCAGCCCAGCCCCAGCCATCGCCCAGCCCCAGCCCTGGACCCCAGCCTCGGGCCCAGCCCTGCCCCAGGCCCAGCCCAGACCCCAGCCCAGCCTCACCCACGGCCCCAGCCCCGGCCCCAGCCCAGCCCTAGCCCAGCCCTGCACAGCCACAGCCCTAACCCAGCCCTGCCCTTAGCCCAGCCCTAGCCCAGCCCTGCACAGCCACAGCCCTAACCCAGCCCTGCCCTTAGCCCAGCCCCAGCCCTGCCCCAGCCCAGCCCCAGCCCTGGACCCAGCCCCAGCCCCCAGCCCCAGCCCCAGCCCCAGCTCTGCCCCAGCCCCGGCCCCAGCCCCAGCCCCAGCCCTGCCCCAGCCCAGCCCCAGCACTAGCCCCTGCCCTGGCCCCAGCCCCAGCCCCAGCCCAGCCCCTGCCCTGGACCCAGCCCCAGCCCTAACCCAGCCCCAGCCCAGCCCCAGCCACCGCCCAGCCCCAGCCCTGGACCCCAGCCTCGGGCCCTGCCCTGCCCCAGGCCCAGCCCAGACCCCAGCCCAGCCTCAACCACAGCCCCAGCCCCGGCCCCAGCCCAGCCCTAGCCCAGCCCTGCACAGCCACAGCCCTAACCCAGCCCTGCCCTTAGCCCAGCCCCAGCCCTGCCCCAGCCCTAGCCCAGCCAGCCACAGCCACAGCCAAGCCCCAGCCCTGCACCCAGCCCCAGCCCAGCCCCAGCCCTGGACCCAGCCCCCACCCCTTCCCTGGCCCAGCACAGCCCCAGCCCCAGCCCCAAACTTGGCCCCAGCCCAGACCCAGTTCCAGCCCTGCCCCAGCCCAGTCCCAGCCCCAGCCCCACCCTCGGCCTCAGCCCAGCCCTACCCTCAGGCCCCAGCCCAGCCCCAGCCCCAGCCCTGCCCCAGCCCTGCCCCAGCCCCAGCCCCAGCCCCAACCCCAGCCCCACCCCTGCCCCAGCCCAGCGCCAGCCCTGGACCCAGCCCCAGCCCCAGCCCTGTCCCAGCCCAGCCCCAGCCCTGGACCCAGCCCAGCCCCAGCCCTGCCCCAGCCCAGCCCCAGCCCTGGACCCAGACCCAGACCCAGCCCTGCCCCAGCCCCCGGCCCCAGCCCCAGCCCCAGCCCTGCCCCAGCCCAGCCCCAGCACTAGCCCCTGCCCTGGACCCAGCCCCAGCCCTAGCTCAGCTCCTGCCCTGGACCCAGCCCCAGCCCTAACCCAGCCCCAGCCCAGCCCCAGCCACCGCCCAGCCCCCAGTCCTGGACCCCAGCCTCGGGCCCTGCCCTGCCCCAGCCCCAGCCCAGACCCTAGCCCAGCCCCACCCACGGCCCCATCCCTGGCCCCAGCCCAGCCCTAGCCCAGCCCTAGCCCAGCCCTGCACAGCCACAGCCCTAACCCAGCCCTGCCCTTAGCCCAGCCCCAGCCCTGCCCCAGCCCTGCACACAGCCCTGTCCCAGGCCCAGCCCAGACCCTAGCCCAGCCTCAGCCCCGGCCCCAGCCCTGCCGCAGCCCCTGCCCTGCCCCAGCCCTGCCTCAGCCCCAGCCCAGCCTCCAGCCCCTAGCCCAGCCCCTGCCCCAGCCCTGGCCCCATCCTTGTCCCAGTCCTGTTCCCAGCCCCAGCACCAGCCCAGCACCAACGCTGCTCCAGCCCCAGCCCCAGCCCCAGCCCTGCCCAAACCTTGGTTCCAGCCCCGGCCCCAGCCCTGCCCCAGCCCCAGCCCCTGCCACATCCCTGCCCCCAGCCCCAGCCCTACCCCATCCCTGCCCCAGCCTCGGGCCCAGCCCTGCCCCACGCCCAGCCCAGACCCCAGCCCAGCCCCAGACCCAGCCCAGCCCTGTCCCCAGACCCAGCCCTGCCCCAGCCCAGCCCCAGCCGCAGCCCAGCCTCAACCCTGCCCCAACCCCAGCCCCAGGCACGGCCCCTGCCCTGCCCCAGCCCTGGCTCCTGCCCCAGCCCCGGCCCCAGCCGCAGCCCCAGCCCTGCCCAAACCTTGGTTCCAGCCCCAGCTCCAGCACAGCCCCAGCCCTACCCCTAACTCAGCCCTAGCCCCAGCCCTGCCCCAGCTCCGGACCCAGCCCCGGCCCCAGACTCGGCCCCAGCCCAACCCCAGCCCTAGCCCTGCCCCAGTCCCCGCCCCAGCCCTAGACACAGCCCCAGCCCCAGCCCAGCCCCGGTCCCAGCCCAACCCCATCCCTGCCCCCAGCCCAGCCCAGCCCCATCCCCATCCTTGCCCCCCAGCCCCATCCCCATCCTTGCCCCCAGCCCAGCCCTCACCCAGCCCCCGCCCTGCCCCAGCCCAGCACCGAACCCAGCCCCACACCGGCCCCAGCCCTACACCAGCTCGGGCCCCAGCTCTGTTTCCATCCCCGGCCCCTTCCCCAGCCCCAGCCCTAGCCCAGCCCTGCCCTCAGCCCCAGCCCCAGCCCCAGCCCTGCCCCAGACCCAGCCCTAGCCCAGCCCTGCCCTCAGCCCCAGCCCCAGCCCGGCCCCACCATCGGCCCCAGCCCAGCCCCAGCCCCAGGCCTGCCCCAGCCCCAGCCCCAGCCCCAGCCCCAGCCCTGCCCCAGCCGCGGCCCGTGTCCCTGACCCCAGCCCCAGCCCCAGCCCAGCCCCAACCCTGCCCCAGCCCCAGCCCCAGGCATGGCCCCAGCCCTGCCCCAGCCCTGGCTCCTGCAACAGCCCCGGCCCCAGCCCCAGCCCCAGCCCTGCCCGCAGCCCAGCCCAGCCCCATCCCAATCCTTCCCCTAGCCCTGCCCCAGCCCGGCCTCCGCCTCCAGACCCAGCCCCAGCCCTGGACCCAGCCCCAGCCCCAGCCCTGCCCCAGCCCAGCCCCAGCCCTGGACCCAGCCCCAGCCCCAGCCCCAGCCCCAGCCCCAGCTCTGCCCCAGCCCCGGCCCCAGCCCCAGCCCCAGCCCTGCCCCAGCCCAGCCCCAGCACTAGCCCCTGCCCTGGCCCCAGCCCCAGCCCCAGCCCTGCCCCAGCACTAGCCCCTGCCCTGGCCCCAGCCCCAGCCCCAGCCCAGCCCCTGCCCTGGACCCAGCCCCAGCCCTAACCCAGCCCCAGCCCAGCCCCAGCCACCGCCCAGCCCCAGCCCTGGACCCCAGCCTCGGGCCCTGCCCTGCCCCAGGCCCAGCCCAGACCCCAGCCCAGCCTCAACCACAGCCCCAGCCCCGGCCCCAGCCCAGCCCTAGCCCAGCCCTGAACAGCCACAGCCCTAACCCAGCCCTGCCCTTAGCCCAGCCCCAGCCCTGCCCCAGCCCTAGCCCAGCCAGCCACAGCCACAGCCCAGCCCCAGCCCTGCACCCAGCCCCAGCCCAGCCCCAGCCCTGGACCCAGCCCCCACCCCTTCCCTGGCCCAGCACAGCCCCAGCCCCAGCCCCAAACTTGGCCCCAGCCCAGACCCAGTTCCAGCCCTGCCCCAGCACAGCCCCAGCCCCAGCCCCACCCTCGGCCCCAGCCCAGCCCGAGCCCTAGCGCAGCTCAGCCCCAGCCACAGCCCAGCCCCACCCCTGGATCCAGCCCCAGCCCAGCCCCAGCCACAGCCCAGCCCCAGCCCTGAACCCAGCCCCCGCCTCTTCCCTGCCCCAGCCCAGCCCCAGCCCCAGCCCCAACCTTGGCCCCAGCCCAGCCCCAGTTCCAGGCCTGCCCCAGCCCCGGCCCCAGCCGCAGCCCCAGCCCTGCCCAAACCTTGGTTCCAGCCCCAGCTCCAGCACAGCCCCAGCCCTACCCCTAACTCAGCCCTAGCCCCAGCCCTGCCCCAGCTCCGGACCCAGCCCCGGCCCCAGACTCGGCCCCAGCCCAACCCCAGCCCTAGCCCTGCCCCAGTCCCCGCCCCAGCCCTAGACACAGCCCCAGCCCCAGCCCAGCCCCGGTCCCAGCCCAACCCCATCCCTGCCCCCAGCCCAGCCCAGCCCCATCCCCATCCTTGCCCCCAGCCCCATCCCCATCCTTGCCCCCAGCCCAGCCCTCACCCAGCCCCCGCCCTGCCCCAGCCCAGCACCGAACCCAGCCCCACACCGGCCCCAGCCCTACACCAGCTCGGGCCCCAGCTCTGTTTCCATCCCCGGCCCCTTCCCCAGCCCCAGCCCTAGCCCAGCCCTGCCCTCAGCCCCAGCCCCAGCCCCAGCCCTGCCCCAGACCCAGCCCTAGCCCAGCCCTGCCCTCAGCCCCAGCCCCAGCCCGGCCCCACCATCGGCCCCAGCCCAGCCCCAGCCCCAGGCCTGCCCCAGCCCCAGCCCCAGCCCCAGCCCCAGCCCTGCCCCAGCCGCGGCCCCGTGTCCCTGACCCCAGCCCCAGCCCCAGCCCAGCCCCAACCCTGCCCCAGCCCCAGCCCCAGGCATGGCCCCAGCCCTGCCCCAGCCCTGGCTCCTGCAACAGCCCCGGCCCCAGCCCCAGCCCCAGCCCTGCCCGCAGCCCAGCCCAGCCCCATCCCAATCCTTCCCCTAGCCCTGCCCCAGCCCGGCCTCCGCCTCCAGACCCAGCCCCAGCCCTGGACCCAGCCCCAGCCCCAGCCCTGCCCCAGCCCAGCCCCAGCCCTGGACCCAGCCCCAGCCCCAGCCCCAGCCCCAGCCCCAGCTCTGCCCCAGCCCCGGCCCCAGCCCCAGCCCCAGCCCTGCCCCAGCCCAGCCCCAGCACTAGCCCCTGCCCTGGCCCCAGCCCCAGCCCCAGCCCTGCCCCAGCACTAGCCCCTGCCCTGGCCCCAGCCCCAGCCCCAGCCCAGCCCCTGCCCTGGACCCAGCCCCAGCCCTAACCCAGCCCCAGCCCAGCCCCAGCCACCGCCCAGCCCCAGCCCTGGACCCCAGCCTCGGGCCCTGCCCTGCCCCAGGCCCAGCCCAGACCCCAGCCCAGCCTCAACCACAGCCCCAGCCCCGGCCCCAGCCCAGCCCTAGCCCAGCCCTGAACAGCCACAGCCCTAACCCAGCCCTGCCCTTAGCCCAGCCCCAGCCCTGCCCCAGCCCTAGCCCAGCCAGCCACAGCCACAGCCCAGCCCCAGCCCTGCACCCAGCCCCAGCCCAGCCCCAGCCCTGGACCCAGCCCCCACCCCTTCCCTGGCCCAGCACAGCCCCAGCCCCAGCCCCAAACTTGGCCCCAGCCCAGACCCAGTTCCAGCCCTGCCCCAGCACAGCCCCAGCCCCAGCCCCACCCTCGGCCCCAGCCCAGCCCGAGCCCTAGCGCAGCTCAGCCCCAGCCACAGCCCAGCCCCACCCCTGGATCCAGCCCCAGCCCAGCCCCAGCCACAGCCCAGCCCCAGCCCTGAACCCAGCCCCCGCCTCTTCCCTGCCCCAGCCCAGCCCCAGCCCCAGCCCCAACCTTGGCCCCAGCCCAGCCCCAGTTCCAGGCCTGCCCCAGCCCTGCCCCAGCCACGGCCCCAGCCCCGGCCCCAGACTCGGCCCCAGCCCTACCCCAGCCCAGTCCTGGTCCCAGCCAAGACCCAGTCCTGCCCCAGCCCAGCCCCAGCTATGGACCCAGCCCTCAGCCCAGCCCCAACCCGCCCCCAGCCCTGTCCGCAGCCCCAGCCCTAGCCCTAGCCCCACCCTCAGCCCCAGCCCCAGCCCCAGCCCTGCACCAGCCCTGGACACAGCCCCAGCCCCAGCCCTGCCCCAGCCCAGCCCCCGCCCTGGACCCAGCCTCAGCCCCAGCCCTGCCCCAGCCCCGGCCCCAGCCCCAGCCCCAGCCCTGCCCAAGCCCAGCCCCAGCACTAGCCCCTGCCCTGGCCCCAGCCCTAGCCCCAGCCCAGCCCCTGCCCTGGACCCAGCCCCAGCCCCAGCCCCAGCCCCAGCCCTGGACCCAGCCCCAGCCCCAGCCCTGCCCCAGCCCAGCCCCAGCACTAGCCCCTGCCCTGGACCCAGCCCCAGCCCCCGCCCAGCCCCTGCCCTGGACCCAGCCCCAGCCCTAACCCAGCCCCAGCCCAGCTCCAGCCACCGCCCTGCCCCCGCCCTGGACCCCAGCCTCGGGCCCTGCCCTGCCCCAGGCCCAGCCCAGACCCCTGCCCAGCCCCACCCACAGCCCCATCCCCGTCCCCAGCCCAGCCCTAGCCCAGCCCTGCACAGCCACAGCCCTAACCCAGCCCTGCCCTTAGCCCAGCCCCAGCCCGAGCCCCAGGCTCGGGCCCAGCCCTGTCCCAGGCCCAGCCCAGACCCTAGCCCAGCCTCAGCCCAGGCCCCATCCCTGCCGCAGCCCCTGCCCTGCCCCATCCCTGCCTCAGCCCCAGCCCCAGCCCTACCCCAGCCCCAGCCCAGCCACTGCCCTGGACCCAGCCCCAGCCCTAACCCAGCCCCAGCCCTGCCCCAGCCCTGGACCCCAGCCTCGGGCCCTTCCCTGCCCCAGGCCCAGCCCAGACCCCAGCCCAACCTCACCCACGGCCCCAGCCCCGGCCCCAGCCCAGCCCTAGCCCAGCCCTGCACAGCCACAGCCCTAACCCAGCCCTGCCCTTAGCCCTGCCCCAGCCCTGCCCCAGCCCTAGCCCAGCCCAACCCTCAGGCCCAAGCCCCAGCCCCAGCCCCAACCTCGGCCCCAGCCGAGCCCCAGCCCAGCCCCAGCCCTGCACCCCGCCCCAGCCTAGCCCCAGCCCCAGCCCTGCCCCAGACCAGCCCCAGACCTAGCCCTGCCCCAGACCAGCCACAGCCACAGCCCAGCCCCAGCCCTGGACCCAGCCCCCATCCCTTCCCTGCCCCAGCACAGCCCCAGCCCCCAGCCCCAACCTTGGCCCCAGCCCAGACCCAGTTCCAGCCCTGCCCCAGCCCAGTCCCAGCCCCAGCCCCACCCTCGGCCTCAGCCCAGCCCTACCCTCAGGCCCCAGCCCCAGCCCCAGACCCACCCTCGGCCCCAGCCCAGCCCCAGCCCTAGCCCAGCCCAGGCCCAACCACAGCCCAGCCCCAGCCCTGCCCCAGGCACAGCCCAGCCCCAGTCCTGGCCCCAGCCCAGCCCCAGCCCTTCCCCAGCCCAGCCCCAGCCCTGCCCCAGCCCAGCCCCTGCCCTGGACCCAGCCCCAGCCCCAGCCCTGTCCCAGGCCCAGCCCAGATCCTAGCCCAGCCTCAGCCCCGGCCCCAGCCCTGCCGCAGACCCAGCCCCGGCCCCAACCTCATTCCCAGCCCTGCTCATAACCCCGACCCCAGCCCCGGCCCCAGCCCTTTCCCAGCCTCAGTCCTGCCCCAGCCCCAATCCCAGCCCAGCCCCAGCCCTGCCCAAGCCCTAGCCCAGCCCTACCCTCAGGCCCCAGCCCCAGACCCAGACCCACCCTCGGCCCCAGCCCAGCCCCAGCCCTAGCCCAGCCCAGCCCCAGCCCCAGCCCAGCCCCACCCCTGGATCCAGCCCCAGCCCAGCCCCAGCCACAGCCCAGCCACAGCCCTGGAACCAGCCCCCGCCTCTTCCCTGCCCCATCCCTGCCCCTGCCCAGCCCCAGCCCCAGCCCTGCCCCAGCCCAGCGCCAGCTATGGACCCAGCCCCAGCCCCAGCCCTGCCGCAGCCCCGGCCCCAGCCCCAGCCCTAGCCCTGCCCCAGCCCAGCCCCAGCACTAGCCCCTGCCCTGGCCCCAGCCACAGCCCCAGCCCAGCCCCTGCCCTGGACCCAGCCCCAGCCCTAACCCAGCCCCAGCCCAGTCCCAGCCACCGCCCAGCCCCCAGCCCTGGACCCCAGCCTCGGGCCCTGCCCTGCCCCAGGCCCAGCCCAGACCCCAGCCCAGCCCCACCCACGGCCCCATCCCCGTCCCCAGCCCAGCCCTAGCCCCGCCCTGCACAGCCACAGCCCTACCCCAGCCCTGCCCTTAGCCCAGCCCCAGCCCTGCCCCAGTCCTAGCCCAGCCCAGCCCCAACCACAGCCCAGCCCCAGCCCTGCCCCAGCCCAGCCCCAGCCCCAGCCCCAACCTTGGCCCCAGCCCAGCCCCAGTTCCAGCCCTTCCCCAGCCCTGCCCCTGCCACGGGCCCAGCCCCAGCCCCAGACTCGACCCCAGCCCTACCACAGCCCAGTCCTGGGCCCAGCCCAGACCCAGCCCTTCCGCAGCCCAGCCCCAGCCCCAGCCCCACCCTCGGCCTCAGCCCACCCCTGCCCTCAGCCCCAGCACCAGCACCAGCCCCACCCTCGGCCCCAGCCCAGCCCCAGACCCAGCCCCGGCCCCAACCTCAGTCCCAGCCATGCTCCTAGCCCCGACCCCAGCCCCGGCCCCAGCCCTGTCCCAGCCCCAGTCCTGCCCCAGCCCCGGTCCCAGCCCCGGCCCCTGCCCAGCCCCACTCCCAGACCAGCCCCGCCCTCGGCCCCAGCCCAGCCCCAGCCACCACCCTGCCCCAGCCCGGCCCCAGCCCTGGACCCAGCCCCAGCCCCAGCCCTGCCCCAGCCCAGCCCCAGCCCTGGACCCAGCCCCAGCCCCAGCCCTGCCCCAGCCCCAGCCCCAGCCTCGGGCCCAGCCCTGTCCCAGGCCCAGCCCAGACCCTAGCCCAGCCTCAGCCCCGGCCCCAGCCCTGCCGCAGCCCCTGCCCTGCCCCATCCCTGCCTCAGCCCCGGCCCCAGCCCTACCCCAGCCCCGGCCCCAGCCCCAGCCCCAGCCCTGCCCCAGCCCCAGCCCCAGCCCAGCCCCTGCCCTGGACCCAGCCCCAGCCCTAACCCAGCCCCAGCCCAGCCCCAGCCACCGCCCAGCCCCAGCCCTGGACCCCAGCCTCGGGCCCTGCCCTGCCCCAGGCCCAGCCCAGACCCCAGCCCAGCCTCACCCACGGCCCCAGCCCCGGCCCCAGCCCAGCCCTAGCCCAGCCCTGCACAGCCACAGCCCTAACCCAGCCCTGCCCTTAGCCCAGCCCCAGCCCTGCCCCAGCCCTAGCCCAGCCCTACGCTGAGGCCCAAGCCCAAGCCCCAGAACCTGCCCCACCCTCGGCCTCAGCCCAGCCCCAGCCCTAGCCCAGCCAGCCACAGCCACAGCCCAGCCCCAGCCCTGCACCCAGCCCCAGCCCAGCCCCAGCCCTGGACCCAGCCCCCACCCCTTCCCTGGCCCAGCACAGCCCCAGCCCCGGCCCCAACCTCATTTCTAGCCCTGCTCCTAGCCCCGACCCCAGCCCCGGCCCCAGCCCTTTCCCAGCCTCAGTCCTGCCCCAGCCCCAGTCCCAGCCCACCCCCAGCCCTGCCCCAGCCCAGTCCTGGTCCCAGCCCAGACCCAGCCCTGCCCCAGCGCAGCCCCAGCCCCAGCCCCACGCTCGGCCCCAGCCCAGCCACAGCCCCAGCCGTGCCCCAGCCCAGCCCCAGCTAAGGACCCAGTCCCAGCCCCAGCCCTTTCCCAGCCTCAGTCCTGCCCCAGCCCCAGTCACAGCCCACCCCCAGCCCTACCCCAGCCCTAGCCCAGCCCTACCCTCAGGCCCCAGCCCCAGCCCCAGACCCACCCTCGGCCCCAGCCCAGCCCCAGCCCTAGCCCAGCCCAGACCCAGCCCCAGGCCAGCCCCAACCTTGGCCCCAGCCCAGCCCCAGTTCCAGACCTGCCCCAGCCCTGCCACAGTCACGGCCCCAGCCCCGGCCCCAGACTCGGCCCCAGCCCTACCCCAGCCCAGTCCTGGTCCCAGCCGAGACCCAGCCCTGCCCCAGCCCTAGCCCAGCCCTACCCTCAGGCCCCAGCCCCAGCCCCAGCCCCACCCTCGGCCCCAGCCCAGCCCCAGCCCTAGCCCAGCCCAGCCCCAGCCCCAGCCCAGCCCCACCCCTGGATCCAGCCCCAGCCCAGCCCCAGCCACAGCCCAGCCACAGCCCTGGAACCAGCCCCCGCCTCTTCCCTGCCCCATCCCTGCCCCTGCCCAGCCCCAGCCCCAGCCCAGCCCCAGCCCCAGCCCTGCCGCAGCCCCGGCCCCAGCCCCAGCCCTAGCCCTGCCCCAGCCCAGCCCCAGCACTAGCCCCTGCCCTGGCCCCAGCCACAGCCCCAGCCCAGCCCCTGCCCTGGACCCAGCCCCAGCCCTAACCCAGCCCCAGCCCAGTCCCAGCCACCGCCCAGCCCCAGCCCTGGACCCCAGCCTCGGGCCCTGCCCTGCCCCAGGCCCAGCCCAGACCCCAGCCCAGCCCCACCCACGGCCCCATCCCCGTCCCCAGCTGTGGTGGGTGGAAGGGTAAGGCCGAGAAGCCTCCTCCCTTTCCCCTTTGTAAAGTAAAAGGGAAAAAAAAATTGAAGGGAAAGGAAAAAAAAACTCGCAAGCTGAATTAGCAAAGCAGTGGAGCTATATTTACAAAGCGATGTAGGGTTTGCAGGGGATTATTTACAAATTTACAATATCTACAATATATACAAAGATATACAACAGAGTAACACAGAAATGAGAGTGAACCCCTCTCGGCAGAGAGGGGGATTCCCCACCTCCTCTTTCCCCTCTTTCCCCCCTTTCCCCAGATTAGGTTAGAAGAGAGAGAGAGCGAAAGAAAGAAGTTAAAAGCAGTTTTGTGTTAATTGGAAAGGAGTTAATACAGGCCTTATCAGTTTTTCTCTCAAGGCCGGAGCCTTGGCAGAAAGCCCAGCACAGGGACAGAGAGCAGCCGCACCGTAGAAAGGCGGAAGCAAGACTGAAAATAAAATGCCGGAGTGCCCAAGATATCTTTCCTACACTCCCAGTTCAAAGGGTGCTTCCTCCCACTCTTCCAATGAAATTAGTTTAGACTATTCCTTCCGTTTACCAACTTCCGTCCACCATATTCCCTTTCTTAAGGGGGCAACGTCAACCGGCCACAGTCCACCCCTTCTAAACAATTTCATTGGCTGTTCATACTGTCCATCCAATCCAAAACGATATTTACAGTTCGTGAGTAAAGTTCATAGTCCATTCCGGCTATGCTCAGATGTAGATGATTTAAAAGTCCAAGAAAATCAGAAAATGAGAAAAATGGAAAACAGTTCATTCCTTCAAAGACGAAGCGAAGAAAAGGGAAACAGGGATTCTCAGGGTCTCTTAGTTGACTCAGGGCTCTCAGGGATCTCAGGGTTCGTGCACCGTAGATTCCTCGTTGATTCTTCCTCTGGACGCGATGTAGCTGTACAACAGTTTGAAATTAACCTCTTTCAGCTAAAGTTAAATTTCTTTGTGGAATACACTGAATTTCACCATTCTCTTGCATTACCCAATAAGTGTGACCCGGACCTTCAGCTGAGACCACCCCTTGGACAGGTTTAGCCTCTCCTGAGGGTGAAAATACCCAAACAGTTTTACCTAACAGATTCTTTTCTCTAACAACAGGAACTCTATCACCTTCTACTTTCCGCAGCAAATCTGAATGTGCAGGTCCAGCTCGGTTCACTGAACCTCTACTATTTACCAGCCAGGTTGCTTGTGCTAAATGCTTTTCCCAGTTTTTCAAAGATCCACCTCCCCTGGCTTTGAGAGTGGTCTTCAACAAACCGTTGTAGCGTTCAATCTTCCCTGAAGCTGGTGCATAGTAGGGAATGTGGAATATCCACTCAATACCGTGATCTTTTGCCCAGTTCTTTACAAGGTTGTTCTTGAAATGAGTTCCGTTGTCTGACTCAATCCTCTCTGGAGTTCCGTGTCTCCACAGGATTTGTCTCTCCAGACCGAGAATGGTGTTGCGTGCAGTTGCATGTGGAACTGGATAAGTTTCCAACCATCCAGTGTTTGCCTCTACCATAGTAAGCACGTATTGCTTACCAGAACGAGAACGGGGTAGAGTGATGTAGTCAATCTGCCAAGCTTCACCATACTTGTACTTGGACCATCTGTCACCATACCACAAGGGCTTAAGTCGTTTTGCCTGCTTAATAGCAGCACAAATGTCACAGTCATGGATGACTTGTGTGATAGCATCCATGGAAATGTCTATGGATCTGTCACGAGCCCATTGGTATGTTGCATCTCTGCCTTGATGTCCTGACGAATCGTGAGCCCACCGAGCTAAGAATATCTCACCTCGGTGTTTCCAGTCGAGATCAAGATTAGAGTCCATGTCTACTTGAGAAACTCTTGCAGCTAGATCTGCCTGATGGTTGTGTTGCTGTTCCTCAGTAGCTTTGCTCTTAGGAATGTGAGCATCGATGTGTCTCACTTTCACTGGAATTCTCTCGATTCGGTCAGCAATGTCCTGCCATAGGTTGGCTGCCCAAATGGGTTTTCCTTTCCTCTGCCAACCACTCTTTTTCCAGTTCTTTAGCCAACCCCATAGAGCATTGGCTACCATCCATGAGTCGGTGTAGAGATAAAGCTTTGGCCATCTCTCACGTTCAGCTACATCGAGAGCTAGCTGGACAGCTTTTACCTCTGCAAACTGACTGGATTCTCCTTCTCCATCTTTCGCTTCTGCAACTCGGCGTGTTGGACTCCACACTGCAGACTTCCACCTTCGCTTGTTTCCAACAAGACGACAGGAACCGTCTGTGAACAGAGCATATTTCTTTTCATCATCAGAAAGGTCATTGTAAGGAGGAGCTTCCTCAGCACGAGTTACTTTCTCCTCTGGAGGTTTAGCACAGTTGATACCTTCAGGCCAACTTGAGATCACCTCCACTAGACCAGGTCTTTCAAGATTTCCCATTCGAGCTCTCTGTGTTATCAGAGCCATCCACTTGGACCAGGTTGAGTCTGTGGCATGATGTGGTGTGGAGCCTTTGCCTTTGAACATCCAATTCAAAACTGGTAATCTGGGAGCTAAGAGAAGTTGTGATTCAGTTCCAATCACTTCAGAAGATGCTTTTACTCCTTCATAGGCAGCTAAAATTTCTTTCTCTGTTGGAGTATAGTTAGCCTCTGAACCTCTGTAACCTCGACTCCAGAAACCAAGAGGTCGTCCACGTGTCTCACCTGGAGCTTTTTGCCACAAGCACCAGGTTGGACCATTGTCACTTGCAGCCGTGTACAAAATGTTCTTAATGTCTGGACCATCTCGGACTGGTCCCAGACCCATCGCTTGAATTACCTCTTGCTTTATCTGGTCAAAGGCTGCTTGTTGTTCAGGTCCCCAGTGGAAATGGTTTCTCTTTCGAGTCACATCATACAGAGGTTTCACAATCTGACTGTATCCAGGAATGTGCAGTCTCCAAAATCCCACTATCCCCAAGAAACGTAGGGTCTCTTGCTTGTTTGTGGGACTTGCCATGGTAGAGACTCTATTTACCACATCCACTGGAATGTGTCGGCGTCCATCCTGCCACCGCACTCCCAGAAACTGAATCTCTGTGGTAGGTCCTTTCACCTTGTCTCGTTTGATGGCAAAACCTGCATCCAGAAGAATGTCAATAATTTTGTTACCTTTCTCGAAGACTTCCTCAGCAGTTTTACCCCAGACGATGATATCATCGATGAACTGGATGTGTTCTGGAGCACCGCCTTTCTCCAGAGCATCGTGGATCACTGCATGACAGATGCTTGAGCTGTGGATCCAGCCCATTGGCAGCCTGTTGAAAGTGTACTGGATTCCTCTCCAGGTGAAAGCAAACTGAGGCCTGCATTCCTCTGCTATGGGAATAGAGAAAAATGCATTAGCAATGTCTATGGTAGCATACCATTTGGCCTCTTTGGATTCCAGCTCATACTGTAGCTCCATCATGTCTGGTACTGCTGCACTCATAGGTGGTGTCACTTCGTTTAGGGCTCGGTAGTCTACTGTCAGACGCCAGTCTCCATTCTGCTTTCGCACAGGCCACACTGGACTGTTGAAAGGTGAATGAGTTTTGCTGACGACTTTCTGACTCTCCAACTGACGAATCAGATTCTGAATGGGCAACAAAGAGTCACGGTTGGTTCTGTATTGTCTGTGATGCACAGTCTGAGAAGCAACCGGCAATTTAATGTCCTGTATCTTATGTTGTCCCACAACTGCAGATTCATCAGAAAGTTCAGGTCTGGCAGACAGCTTCAATTTTTGTCCATCAATTTCTATTGAAGCTACTCCAAAAGCCCATTTGTAACCTCTAGGGTCTTTGAAACGCCCTTCTCTCAGAAAATCAATTC
The DNA here is from genome assembly GCF_026170545.1 of Melanerpes formicivorus. Classification (NCBI taxonomy): domain Eukaryota; kingdom Metazoa; phylum Chordata; class Aves; order Piciformes; family Picidae; genus Melanerpes; species Melanerpes formicivorus. The sequence goes on from NW_027142929.1 coordinate 87,328, forward strand.
CCAAAATACAAGGTGCATCAGGTCCGGTCACAACTGTATGCTTCCTCCATTGTTTACCAGTTAAACTTATATTAACCTCTACCTTACTTAACTCTTGAGATCCACCAGTGACTCCCAGAATAGTTATAGACTCTGATCCCTGATAATTTGATGGTATTATGGTGCACTGAGCTCCTGTGTCAACCAAGGCCCTGTACTTCTGAAATTGTGAAGTGCCAGGCCACTGGATGTACACATCCCAATAGATTCTATTATCTCTGTTATCCCTCTCCTCCCCCTGGCGGGAGGCAGGGCACCCCTAGTTATGGGGAACATGCGCACATGTGCATTGCACATATTGTGCAGGGTTGTAACTTTGCATGTTATAACTGGAGCCACTGTTGGTGCCATAAGAGTCGTTCTGGGGAACTGTGGAAGTAACAGCTACCCTTCTGGTATTGCTACCTCGGGTTCTGCCACTTTGCAATTCCCTCAGTCTCCTGAAAAGATTAGAAGTTGGTTGGCCATCCCAGCGGTTCATGTTCTCACCAAACTGATCACGCAGAGTTATCCAAATAGTTCTACGTGATTGCCTTGGTGGTCTGTTTTGGAATGACCTGTTTTGGAATATCCTGTTTTGGAATGACCTCCTTGGAGGACGTGTATTCCTCACAGATGAAACTTGTACCCACCTGGAGGAAGAATTGAAATTATCCTTCTGTGCCAATTGGTATATGGAATCTTTTAACTCTCTTATGCAATTCTGAATATCACCAGACATCGTTTTAATGGCCGACACCAAAGAACCACGTGTCATGCTATCCTCCAATTGTCTCATTTGATCACTGAATTGGCCAACCGTAGGAGAAGCTCCACCATAACTTCTTGACACAATTCTGCTTGCCAGAATGTTTGCATAATTAGAAGGAGCAAGTTTGATGATCTTTTTAGCAAGACCAATACCCACAGGAATGTCATCAGGATTCAGAGTTTCATGTTCACCATAGAGTAGCTCTCTAACAGCAAATTCTCTCAAGCGCTTAATTCCCTCATCTATGGTAGTCCAGGGTTTAGGATTCCAGGGAAGATCATCTCGGGAAGGATATCTCAGGGCAACCGCTATTAAAAGGCGTATCCACAGATTAACCTTACCGAGAGCTTCGCCTAGATGTCTATCTATTCCATTGTCCCTTGAGAGAGTTCCTAACTGAGCTGCTGACTTGTCTCCAACTGTTAGAGCTGAAGCACCTGTATCATAACACCTACTAAGCCAAGCTAGAACTGGCTCCTTATCTGCCCTGGTGAAATCTTTACGGACATTTCTCAATTCCTCCCTTGGAGAAGAACAGTCCGTAATATCATCTTGATCTTCATCTCCCTGAATTCTTTGCCCGTAAAATCCTGCTGTCATTCTCCTAAGGATCTCTTTAAGCTGAGAACCACCTTTGCCAGCTGCTTTCCTAGCTTCATCTCTATCCTGCTTTGATCTCACTAGGTTAGCTAGATCTTTAAAACAAACCTTCTCTTCCTCCTGAGCAGGATCTTTTAGAGTAGAGGGCCCCTCACCAGGATCAGTCTCCTCCTCTTCTTCTCCATCTTTGCCCTTTCCAGCTCTAGTCTTTAAAGGAGCCACCTTAACTGGAGCTGTGTTTGAATTCACAGCCACCTTAATGGAAGCTGACAGGTCCTGAGATAAATCAGCTGCTGGGGCAGTGACTTCCGGTCCCACTGAGGGAGTGGGTGGAAGTGACGTTGCTCCATTACTGGCCGACGGAGAAGAAGAAGAAGGAGAAGGAGTGGGAGAAGGAGTAGGTGCCATGTTGATACCAGCCGATGCCCTTGGCTGCTTGCCAGAATCAGCAAAGTCATTTAGAGCTGCTTTACCAATTAACTTTTTAGCCTTCTTTTTAACTGACACGGGTTCTCCACAGTCCTCGTCACTAGATGACTCTGGGACTGATCGAGAGCCACGGCGTTTTCTTTTTGATCTAGTTTTAATAACAAAACACGCCCTGGACACCTTTTTCTCTCTCCGCAAAGAAAACAGTAAATATGCGATTACCATCACCAGCACCAGATTTATACACATCAAATAAATCACCTTTGGATCCCAGGCATCACCTAAAGTTACTGTCTCCTCAGGCGGAATCTTAAAACCCTTTATCTCAATTGGGAGAGTGGTGGAGGTAACATTCCTGTATCTCACTGGCCATAATAAATTAATACATTTTCCATACCATAATTTAACTTTATACATAACCCACATATAGATTGTCCGCACAAATATTTACCCAGGTAATCCAAAATCAAACCCAAACAGTATCTGTAAACCAGAGCCCCAAAAATTGAAAAGAACAATCGCTCCACAAACCACAATACCTTCATGTTTGCTAATTCAGCTAGAAAAACACTAAATCAATCAAATAATAAATTAAACTAATTATCTGCCGCACGTTGGGTACGCCAATAAAAAAAATGTGGTGGGTGGAAGGGTAAGGCCGAGAAGCCTCCTCCCTTCCCCCTTTGTAAAGTAAAAGGGGAAAAAAAAATTGAAGGGAAAGGAAAAAAAAAACTCGCAAGCTGAATTAGCAAAGCAGTGGAGCTATATTTACAAAGCGATGTAGGGTTTGCAGGGGATTATTTACAAATTTACAATATCTACAATATATACAAAGATATACAACAGAGTAACACAGAAATGAGAGTGAACCCCTCTCGGCAGAGAGGGGGATTCCCCACCTCCTCTTTCCCCTCTTTCCCCCCTTTCCCCAGATTAGGTTAGAAGAGAGAGAGAGCGAAAGAAAGAAGTTAAAAGCAGTTTTGTGTTAATTGGAAAGGAGTTAATACAGGCCTTATCAGTTTTTCTCTCAAGGCTGGAGCCTTGGCAGAAAGCCCAGCACAGGGACAGAGAGCAGCCGCACCGTAGAAAGGCGGAAGCAAGACTGAAAATAAAATGCCGGAGTGCCCAAGATATCTTTCCTACACTCCCAGTTCAAAGGGTGCTTCCTCCCACTCTTCCAATGAAATTAGTTTAGACTATTCCTTCCGTTTACCAACTTCCGTCCACCATATTCCCTTTCTTAAGGGGGCAACGTCAACCGGCCACACCAGCCCAGCCCTAGCCCCGCCCTGCACAGCCACAGCCCTACCCCAGCCCTGCCCTTAGCCCAGCCCCAGCCCTGCCCCAGCCCTAGCCCAGCCCAGCCCCAACCACAGCCCAGCCCCAGCCCTGCCCCAGCCCAGCCCCACCCCAGCCCCAACCTTGGCCCCAGCCCAGCCCCAGTTCCAGCCCTTCCCCAGCCCTGCCCCAGCCACGGCCCCAGCCCCAGCCCCAGACTCGGCCCCAGCCCTACCACAGCCCAGTCCTGGGCCCAGCCCAGACCCAGCCCTTCCCCAGCCCATCCCCAGCCCCAGCCCCCAACCTTGGCCCCAGCCCAGCCCCAGTTCCAGCCCTTAACCAGCCCTGCCCCAGCCACGGCCCCACCCTTGGCCCCAGCCCAGCCCCAGACCCAGCCCCCGGCCCCAACCTCAGTCCCAGCCATGCTCCTAGCCCCGACCCCCAGCCCCGGCCCCAGCCCTGTCCCAGCCCCAGTCCTGCCCCAGCCCCGGTCCCAGCCCTGGCCCCTGCCCAGCCCCACTCCCAGACCAGCCCCGCCCTCGGCCCCAGCCCAGCCCCAGCCACCGCCCTGCCCCAGCCCGGCCCCAGCCCTGGACCCAGCCCCAGCCCCAGCCCTGCCCCAGCCCAGCCCCAGCCCTGGACCCAGCCCCAGCCCCAGCCCCCCCCAGCCCTGCCCCAGCCCCAGCCCCAGCCTCGGGCCCAGCCCTGTCCCAGGCCCAGCCCAGACCCTAGCCCAGCCTCAGCCCCGGCCCCAGCCCTGCCGCAGCCCCTGCCCTGCCCCAGCCCTGCCTCAGCCCCGGCCCCAGCCCCTGCCCCAGCCCCGGCCCCAGCCCCAGCCCCAGCCCTGCCCCAGCCCCAGCCCCAGCCCAGCCCCTGCCCTGGACCCAGCCCCAGCCCTAACCCAGCCCCAGCCCAGCCCCAGCCACCGCCCAGCCCCAGCCCTGGACCCCAGCCTCGGGCCCTGCCCTGCCCCAGGCCCAGCCCAGACCCCAGCCCAGCCTCACCCACGGCCCCAGCCCCGGCCCCAGCCCAGCCCTAGCCCAGCCCTGCACAGCCACAGCCCCTAACCCAGCCCTGCCCTTAGCCCAGCCCCTGCCCTGCCCCAGCCCTAGCCCAGCCCTACCCTCAGGCCCAAGCCCAAGCCCCCAGACCCTGCCCCACCCTCGGCCCCCAGCCCAGCCCCAGCCCTAGCCCAGCCAGCCCACAGCCACAGCCCAGCCCCAGCCCTGCACCCAGCCCCAGCCCAGCCCCAGCCCTGGACCCAGCCCCCACCCCTTCCCTGGCCCAGCACAGCCCCAGCCCCGGCCCCCAACCTCATTTCTAGCCCTGCTCCTAGCCCCGACCCCAGCCCCGGCCCCAGCCCTTTCCCAGCCTCAGTCCTGCCCCAGCCCCAGTCCCAGCCCACCCCCAGCCCTGCCCCAGCCCAGTCCTGGTCCCAGCCCAGACCCAGCCCTGCCCCAGCGCAGCCCCAGCCCCAGCCCCACGCTCGGCCCCAGCCCAGCCCCAGCCCCCAGCCGTGCCCCAGCCCAGCCCCAGCTAAGGACCCAGTCCCGGCCCCAGCCCTTTCCCAGCCTCAGTCCTGCCCCAGCCCCAGTCACAGCCCACCCCCAGCCCTACCCCAGCCCTAGCCCAGCCCAGCCCCAACCACAGCCCAGCCCCAGCCCTGCCCCAGCCCAGCCCCACCCCAGCCCCAACCTTGGCCCCAGCCCAGCCCCAGTTCCAGCCCTTCCCCAGCCCTGCCCCAGCCACGGCCCCAGCCCCAGCCCCAGACTCGGCCCCAGCCCTACCACAGCCCAGTCCTGGGCCCAGCCCAGACCCAGCCCTTCCCCAGCCCATCCCCAGCCCCAGCCCCAACCTTGGCCCCAGCCCAGCCCCAGTTCCAGCCCTTAACCAGCCCTGCCCCAGCCACGGCCCCACCCTTGGCCCCAGCCCAGCCCCAGACCCAGCCCCGGCCCCAACCTCAGTCCCAGCCATGCTCCTAGCCCCGACCCCAGCCCCGGCCCCAGCCCTGTCCCAGCCCCAGTCCTGCCCCAGCCCCCGGTCCCAGCCCTGGCCCCTGCCCAGCCCCACTCCCAGACCAGCCCCGCCCTCGGCCCCAGCCCAGCCCCAGCCACCGCCCTGCCCCAGCCCGGCCCCAGCCCTGGACCCAGCCCCAGCCCCAGCCCTGCCCCAGCCCAGCCCCAGCCCTGGACCCAGCCCCAGCCCCAGCCCTGCCCCAGCCCCAGCCCCAGCCTCGGGCCCAGCCCTGTCCCAGGCCCAGCCCAGACCCTAGCCCAGCCTCAGCCCCGGCCCCAGCCCTGCCGCAGCCCCTGCCCTGCCCCAGCCCTGCCTCAGCCCCGGCCCCAGCCCTGCCCCAGCCCCGGCCCCAGCCCCAGCCCCAGCCCTGCCCCAGCCCCAGCCCCAGCCCAGCCCCTGCCCCTGGACCCAGCCCCAGCCCTAACCCAGCCCCAGCCCAGCCCCAGCCACCGCCCAGCCCCAGCCCTGGACCCCAGCCTCGGGCCCTGCCCTGCCCCAGGCCCAGCCCAGACCCCAGCCCAGCCTCACCCACGGCCCCAGCCCCGGCCCCAGCCCAGCCCTAGCCCAGCCCTGCACAGCCACAGCCCTAACCCAGCCCTGCCCTTAGCCCAGCCCCTGCCCTGCCCCAGCCCTAGCCCAGCCCTACCCTCAGGCCCAAGCCCAAGCCCCAGACCCTGCCCCACCCTCGGCCCCAGCCCAGCCCCAGCCCTAGCCCAGCCAGCCACAGCCACAGCCCAGCCCCAGCCCTGCACCCAGCCCCAGCCCAGCCCCAGCCCTGGACCCAGCCCCCACCCCTTCCCTGGCCCAGCACAGCCCCAGCCCCGGCCCCAACCTCATTTCTAGCCCTGCTCCTAGCCCCGACCCCAGCCCCGGCCCCAGCCCTTTCCCAGCCCTCAGTCCTGCCCCAGCCCCAGTCCCAGCCCACCCCCAGCCCTGCCCCAGCCCAGTCCTGGTCCCAGCCCAGACCCAGCCCTGCCCCAGCGCAGCCCCAGCCCCAGCCCCACGCTCGGCCCCCAGCCCAGCCCCAGCCCCAGCCGTGCCCCAGCCCAGCCCCAGCTAAGGACCCAGTCCCGGCCCCAGCCCTTTCCCAGCCTCAGTCCTGCCCCAGCCCCAGTCACAGCCCACCCCCAGCCCTACCCCAGCCCTAGCCCCAGCCCTACCCTCAGGCCCCAGCCCCAGCCCCAGCCCCACCCTCGGCCCCAGCCCAGCCCCAGCCCTAGCCCAGCCCAGACCCAGCCCCAGGCCAGCCCCAACCTTGGCCCCAGCCCAGCCCCAGTTCCAGACCTGCCCCAGCCCTGCCACAGCCACGGCCCCAGCCCCGGCCCCAGACTCGGCCCCAGCCCTACCCCAGCCCAGTCCTGGTCCCAGCCGAGACCCAGCCCTGCCCCAGCCCTAGCCCAGCCCTACCCTCAGGCCCCAGCCCCAGCCCCAGCCCCACCCTCGGCCCCAGCCCAGCCCCAGCCCTAGCCCAGCCCAGCCCCAGCCCCAGCCCAGCCCCACCCCCTGGATCCAGCCCCAGCCCAGCCCCAGCCACAGCCCAGCCACAGCCCTGGAACCAGCCCCCGCCTCTTCCCTGCCCCATCCCTGCCCCTGCCCAGCCTCAGCCCCAGCCCTGCCCCAGCCCAGCCCCAGCTATGGACCCAGCCCCAGCCCCAGCCCTGCCGCAGCCCCGGCCCCAGCCCCAGCCCTAGCCCTGCCCCAGCCCAGCCCCAGCACTAGCCCCTGCCCTGGCCCCAGCCACAGCCCCAGCCCAGCCCCTGCCCTGGACCCAGCCCCAGACCTAACCCAGCCCCAGCCCAGTCCCAGCCACCGCCCAGCCCCAGCCCTGGACCCCAGCCTCGGGCCCTGCCCTGCCCCAGCCCATCCCCAGCCCCAGCCCCAACCTTGGCCCCAGCCCAGCCCCAGTTCCAGCCCTTACCCAGCCCTGCCCCAGCCACGGCCCCACCCTCGGCCCCAGCCCAGCCCCAGACCCAGCCCCGGCCCCAACCTCAGTCCCAGCCATGCTCCTAGCCCCGACCCCAGCCCCGGCCCCAGCCCCTGTCCCAGCCCCAGTCCTGCCCCAGCCCCGGTCCCAGCCCTGGCCCCTGCCCAGCCCCACTCCCAGACCAGCCCCGCCCTCGGCCCCAGCCCAGCCCCAGCCACCGCCCTGCCCCAGCCCAGCCCCTGCCCTGGACCCAGCCCCAGCCCTAACCCAGCCCCAGCCCAGCCCCAGCCACCGCCCAGCCCCAGCCCTGGACCCCAGCCTCGGGCCCTGCCCTGCCCCAGGCCCAGCCCAGACCCCAGCCCAGCCTCACCCACGGCCCCAGCCCCGGCCCCAGCCCAGCCCTAGCCAGCCCTGCACAGCCACAGCCCTAACCCAGCCCTGCCCTTAGCCCAGCCCCAGCCCTGCCCCAGCCCTAGCCCAGCCCTACCCTCAGGCCCAAGCCCGAGCCCCAGACCCTGCCCCCACCCTCGGCCCCAGCCCAGCCCCAGCCCTGCACCCAGCCCTGCACCCAGCCCCAGCCCTGGACCCAGCCCCCACCCCTTCCCTGGCCCAGCACAGCCCCAGCCCCGGCCCCAACCTCATTTCTAGCCCTGCTCCTAGCCCCCGACCCCAGCCCCGGCCCCAGCCCTTTCCCAGCCTCAGTCCTGCCCCAGCCCCAGTCCCAGCCCACCCCCAGCCCTGCCCCAGCCCAGTCCTGGTCCCAGCCCAGACCCAGCCCTGCCCCAGCGCAGCCCCAGCCCCAGCCCCACGCTCGGCCCCAGCCCAGCCCCAGCCCCAGCCCTGCCCCAGCCCAGCCCCAGCTATGGACCCATCCCCAGCCCCAGCCCTGCCCCAGCCCTGGACCCAGCCCCAGCCCCAGCCCTGCCCCAGCCCAGCCCCAGCCCTGGACCCAGCCCCAGCCCCAGCCCTGCCGCAGCCCCGGCCCCAGCCCCAGCCCTAGCCCTGCCCCAGCCCAGCCCCAGCACTAGCCCCTGCCCTGGCCCCAGCCCCAGCCCTAGCCCAGCCCTACCCTCAGGCCCAAGCCCGAGCTCCAGACCCTGCCCCACCCTCGGCCCCAGCCCAGCCAGCCACAGCCACAGCCCAGCCCCAGCCCTGCACCCAGCCCCCACCCCTTCCCTGGCCCAGCCCCAGCCCCAGCCCCGGCCCCAACCTCATTCCCAGCCCTGCTCCTAGCCCCGACCCCAGCCCCGGCCCCAGCCCTTTCCCAGCCTCAGTCCTGCCCCAGCCCCAGTCCCAGCCCACCCCCAGCCCTACCCCAGCCCTAGCCCAGCCCTAACCTCAGGCCCCAGCCCCAGCCCCAGCCCCACCCTCGGCCCCAGCCCAGCCCCAGCCCTAGCCCAGCCCAGACCCAGCCCCAGCCCAGCCCCAACCTTGGCCCCAGCCCAGCCCCAGTTCCAGACCTGCCCCAGCCCTGCCACATCCACGGCCCCAGCCCCGGCCCCAGACTCGGCCCCAGCCCTACCCCCAGCCCAGTCCTGGTCCCAGCCGAGCTCCAGCCCAGCCCCAGCCCTGCACCCACCCCCAGCCTAGCCCCAGCCCAGGCCCTTCCCCAGACCAGCCCCAGCCCCAGCCCTGCCCCAGCCCTGCAGCCAGGCCCAGCCCCAGCCCCAACCCTGGCCCCAACCCCATTCCCAGCCCTGCTCCTATCCCCGACCCCCAGCCCAGGCCCCAGCCCTTTCCCAGCCTCAGTCCTGCCCCAGCCCCGGTCCCAGCCCACCCCCAGCCCTGCCCCAGCCCTAGCCCAGCCCTACCCTCAGGCCCCAGCCCCAGCTCCAGACCCACCCTCGGCCCCAGCCCAGCCCCAGCCCTAGCCCAGCTCAGCCCCAGCCACAGCCCAGCCCCACCCCTGGATCCAGCCCCAGCCCAGCCCCAGCCACGGCCCAGCCCCAGCCCTGGACCCAGCCCCCGCCTCTTCCCTGCCCCAGCCCAGCCCCAGCCCCAGCCCCAACCTTGGCCCTAACCCAGCCCCAGTTCCAGCCCTGCCCCAGCCCTGCCCCAGCCACGGCCCCAGCCCCGGCCCCAGACTCGGCCCCAGCCCTACCCCAGCCCAGTCCTGGTCCCAGCCCAGACCCAGCCCAGCCCCAGCCCAGCCCCAGCCCCAGCCCCACCCTCGGCCTCAGCCCAGCCCTGCCCTCAGCCCCAGCCCCAGCCCCAGCCCCCACCCTCGGCCCCAGCCCAGCCCCAGCCCCAGCCCTGGCCCCAGCCCAGCCCCAGCTATGGACCCAGCCGCAGCCCCAGCCCTGCCCCAGCCCTGGACCCAGCCCCAGCCCCAGCCCTGCCCCAGCCCAGCCCCAGCCCTGGACCCAGTCCAGCCCCAGCCCTGCCCCAGCCCAGCCCCAGCCCTGGACCCAGCCCCAGCCCCAGCCCTGCCCCAGCCCCGGCCCCAGCCCCAGCCCCTGCCCTGGCCCCAGCCCCAGCCCAGCCCAGCCCCTGCCCTGGACCCAGCCCCAGCCCTAACCCAGCCCCAGCCCAGCCCCAGCCACCGCCCAGCCCCAGCCCTGGACCCCAGCCTCGGGCCCTACCCTGCCCCAGGCCCAGACCAGACCCCAGCCCAGCCCTACCCTCAGGCCCCAGCCCCAGCCCAGCCCCAGCCCTGCACCCAGCCCCAGCCCAGCCCCAGCCCCAGCCCTGCCCCAGACCAGCCACAGCCACAGCCCAGCCACAGCCCTGGACCCAGCCCCCACCCCTTCCCTGGCCCAGCACAGCCGCAGCCCAGCCCCAACCTTGGCCCCAGCCCAGACCCAGTTCCAGCCCCACCCTCGGCCTCAGCCCAGCCCTACCCTCAGGCCCCAGCCCCAGCCCCAGACCCACCCTCGGCCCCAGCCCAGCCCCAGACCCCAGCCCCGGCCCCAACCTCAGTCCCAGCCATGCTCCTAGCCCCGACCCCAGCCCCGGCCCCAGCCCTGTCCCAGCCCCAGTCCTGCCCCAGCCCCGGTCCCAGCCCAGCCCCAGCCCTGGACCCAGCACAGCCCCAGCCCTGCCCCAGCCCAGCCCCAGCCCTGTACCCAGCCCCAGCCCCAGCGCTGCCCCAGCCCCGGCCCCAGCCCCAGCCCCAAGCCCTGCCCCAGCTATGGACTCAGCCGCAGCCCCAGCCCTGCCCCAGCCCTGGACCCAGCCCCAGCCCCAGCCCTGCCCCAGCCCAGCCCCAGCCCTGGACCCAGCCCAGCCCCAGCCCTGCCCCAGCCCTGCCCCAGCCCTGTACCCAGCCCCCAGCCCCAGCGCTGCCCCATCCCCGGCCCCAGCCCCAGCCCCAGCCCTGCCCCAGCCCAGCCCCAGCACTAGCCCCTGCCCTGGCCCCAGCCCCAGCCCTAGCTCAGCTCCTGCCCTGGACCCAGCCCCAGCCCGAACCCTGCCCCAGCCCAGCCCCAGCCACCGCCCAGCCCCAGCCCTGGACCCCAGCCTCAGGCCCTGCCCTGCCCCAGCCCCAGTCCAGACCCTAGCCCAGCCCCCACCCCACGGCCCCCATCCCCGGCCCCAGCCCAAGCCCTAGCCCAGCCCTAGCCCAGCCCTGAACAGCCACAGCCCTAACCCAGCCCTGCCCTTAGCCCTGCCCCAGCCCTGCCCCAGCCTCGGGCCCAGCCCTGTCCCAGGCCCAGCCCAGACCCTAGCCCAGCCTCAGCCCCGGCCCCAGCCCTGCCGCAGCCCCTGCCCTGCCCCAGCCCTGCCTCAGCCCCAGCCCAGCCTCCAGCCCCTAGCCCAGCCCCAGCCCCAGCCCTGGCCCCATCCTTGGCCCAGCCCTGTCCCCAGCCCCAGCACCAGCCCAGCACCAACGCTGCTCCAGCCCCAGCCCCAGCCCCGGCCCTGCCCAAACCTTGGTTCCAGCCCCGGCCCCAGCCCTGCCCCTGCCCCAGCCCCAGCCCCCATCCATGCCCCAGACCAGCCACAGCCACAGCCCAGCCACAGCCCTGGACCCAGCCCCCACCCCTTCCCTGCCCCAGCACAGCCCCAGCCCCAGCCCCAACCTTGGCCCCAGCCCAGACCCAGTTCCAGCCCTGCCCCAGCCCAGTCCCAGCCCCAGCCCCACCCTCGGCCTCAGCCCAGCCCTACCCTCAGGCCCCAGCTCCAGCCCCAGACCCACCCTCGGCCCCTGCCCAGCCCCAGACCTAGCCCAGCCCAGCCCCAACCACAGCCCAGCCCCAGCCCTGTCCCAGCCACAGCCCAGCCCCAGCCCTGGACCCAGCCCCCGCCTCTTCCCTGCCCCATCCCAGCCCCATCCCCAGCCCCCAACCTTGGCCCCTGCCCAGCCCCAGTTCCAGCCCTTCCCCAGCCCTGCCCCAGCCACGGCCCCAGCCCCTGCCCCAGACTCGGCCCCAGCCCTACCACAGCCCAGTCCTGGTACCAGCCCAGTTCCAGCCCTGCCCCAGCCCAGTCCCAGCCCCAGCCCCACCCTCGGCCTCAGCCCACCACTGCCCTCAGCCCCAGCACCAGCACCAGCCCCACCCTCAGCCCCAGCCCAGCCCCAGACCCAGCCCCGGCCCCAACCACAGTCCCAGCCATGCTCCTAGCCCCGAACCCAGCCCCGGCCCCAGCCCTGTCCCAGCCCCAGTCCTGCCCCAGCCCCGGTCCCAGCCCCGGCCCCTGCCCAGCCCCAGCCCTGGACCCCAGCCTCGGGCCCTGCCCTGCCCAGCCCCAGCCCTGGACCCCAGCCCCGGCCCCTGCCCAGGCCCCACTCCCAGACCAGCCCCGCCCTCGGCCCCAGCCCAGCCCCAGCCACCGCCCTGCCCCAGCCCGGTCCCAGCCCTGGACCCAGCCCCAGCCCCAGCCCTGCCCCAGCCCAGCCCCAGCCCTGGACCCAGCCCCAGCCCCAGCCCTGCCCCAGCCCCAGCCCCAGCCTCGGGCCCAGCCCTGTCCCAGGCCCAGCCCAGACCCTAGCCCAGCCTCAGCCCCGGCCCCAGCCCTGCCGCAGCCCCAGCCCTACCACCAGCCCCGGCCCCAGCCCCAGCCCAGCCCTGCCCCAGCCCCAGCCCCAGCCCCAGCCCAGCCCCTGCCCTGGACCCAGCCCCAGCCCTAACCCAGCCCCAGCCCAGTCCCAGCCACCGCCCAGCCCCAGCCCTGGACCCCAGCCTCGGGCCCTGCCCTGCCCCAGGCCCAGCCCAGACCCCAGCCCAGCCTCACCCACGGCCCCAGCCCCGGCCCCAGCCCAGCCCTAGCCCAGCCCTGCACAGCCACAGCCCTAACCCAGCCCTGCCCTTAGCCCAGCCCCAGCCCAGCCCCAGCCCTGGACCCAGCCCCCACCCCTTCCCTGGCCCAGCACAGCCCCAGCCCCAGCCCCAAACTTGGCCCCAGCCCAGACCCAGTTCCAGCCCTGCCCCAGCCCAGCCCCAGCCCCAGCCCCACCCTCGGCCTCAGCCCAGCCCTGCCCTCAGCCCCAGGCCCAGCCCCAGCCCCACCCTCGGCCCCAGCCCAGCCCCAGCCCCGGCCCCAACCTCATTCCCAGCCCTGCTCCTAGCCCCGACCCCAAGCCCCGGCCCCAGCCCTTTCCCAGCCTCAGTCCCTGCCCCAGCCCCGGTCCCAGCCCACCCCCAGCCCTGCCCCAGCCCTAGCCCAGCCCTACCCTCAGGCCCCAGCCCCAGCCCCCAGACCCACCCTCGGCCCCAGCCCATCCGCAGCCCTAGCCCAGCCCAGCCCCAGCCCCAGCCCAGCCCCACCCCTGGATCCAGCCCCAGCCCAGCCCCAGCCACAGCCCAGCCCAGCCCTGGAACCAGCCCCCCGCCTCTTCCCTGCATCAGCCCAGCCCCAGCCCCAGCCCCAACCTTGGACCTAACCCAGCCCCAGTTTCCAGCCCTGCCCCAGACCTGCCCCAGCCCTGGACCCAGCCCCAGCCACCGCCCAGCCCCAGTCCTGGACCCCAGCCTCGGGCCCTGCCCTGCCCCAGGCCCAGCCCAGGACCCCAGCCCAGCCTCACCCACGGCCCCCGCCCCCGGCCCGAGCCCCAGGCCCTAGCCCCGCCTGCACAGCCACAGCCCTAACCCAGCCCTGCCCTTAGCCCAGCCCCCAGCCCTGCCCCCAGCCCTAGCCCAGCCCTACCCTCAGGCCCATGCCCCAGCCCCAGCTCCACCCTCGGCCCCAGCCGAGCGCCAGCCCAGCCCCAGCCCTGCACCCAGCCCTAGCCCAGCCCCAGCCCTGGACCCAGCCCCCACCCCTTCCCTGGCCCAGCACAGCCCCAGCCCCAGCCCCAACCTTGGCCCCAGCCCAGACCCAGTTCCAGCCCTGCCCCCAGCCCCGGCCCCAGCCCCAGCCCCACCCTCGGCCTCAGCCCAGCCCTGCCCTCAGCCCCAGGCCCAGCCCCCAGCCCCAAGCCTGGCCCCAACCTCATTCCCAGCCCTGCTCCTAGCCCCGACCCCAGCCCCGGCCCCAGCCCTTTCCCAGCCTCAGTCCTGCCCCAGCCCGGTCCCAGCCCACCCCCAGTCCTGCCCCAGCCCTAGCCCAGCCCTACCCTCAGTCCCCAGCCCCAGCCCAGACCCCACCCTCGGCCCCAGCCAGCCCCAGCCCTAGCCCAGCCCAGCCCCAGCCCCAGCCCAGCCCCACCCCTGGATCCAGCCCCAGCCCAGGCCCAGCCACAGCCCAGCCACAGCCCTGGACCCAGCCCCCGCCTCTTCCCTGCCCCAGCCAAGGCCCCAGCCCCGGCCCCAGACTCGGCCCCAGCCCTACCCAAGCCCAGTCCTGGTCCCAGCCTAGACCCAGCCCTGCCCCAGCACAGCCACAGCCCCAGCCCCACCCTCGGCCCCAGCCCAGCCCCAGCCCCAGCCCTTCCCCAGCCCAGCCCCAGCTATGGACCCAGCCGCAGCCCCCAGCCCTGCCCCAGCCCTGGACCCAGCCCCAGCCCCAGCCCTGCCCCAGCCCAGCCCCAGCCCTGGACCCAGTCCCCAGCCCCAGCCCTGCCCCAGCCCAGCCCCCAGCCCTGGACCCAGCCCCAGCCCCAGCCCCTGCCCCAGCCCCGGCCCCAGCCCCAGCCCCTGCCCGGGCCCCAGGCCCAGCCCCAGCCCAGCCTCAGCCCTGCACCGAGCCCCAGCCCAACCCCAGCCCCAGCCCTGCCCCCAGACCAGCCACAGCCACAGCCCAGCCACAGCCCTGGACCCAGCCCCCACCCCTTCCCTGCCCCAGCACAGCCCCAGCCCCAGCCCCAAACTTGGCCCCAGCACAGACCCAGTTCCAGCCCTGCCCCAGCCCAGTCCCAGCCCCAGCCCCACCCTCGGCCTCAGCCCAGCCCTACCCTCAGGCCCCAGCCCCAGCCCCAGCCCCACCATTGGCCCCAGCCCGGCCCCAGCCCCAGACCCAGCCCCAACCTCATTCCCAGCCCTGCTCCTAGCCCCGACCCCAGCCCCGGCCCCAGCCCTTTCCCAGCCTCAGTCCTGCCCCAGCCCCGGTCCCAGCCCAGCCCCAGCCCTGCCCCAGCCCTAGCCCAGCCCTACCCTCAGGCCCCAGCCCCAGCCCCAGCCCCACCCTCGGCCCCAGCCCAGCCCAGCCCTAGCCCAGCCAGCCCCAGCCACAGCCCAGCCCAGCCCTGCCCCAGCCACAGCCCAGCCACAGCCCTGGACCCAGCCCCCACCCCTTCCCTGCCCCAGCACAGCCCCTGCCCCAGCCCCAAACTTGGCCCCAGCCCAGACCCAGTTCCAGCCCTGCCCCAGCCCAGCCCCCAGCCCCAGCCCAGCCCCAGCCCCAGCCCTGTCCAGCCCAGCCCCCAGCCCTGGACCCAGCCCCAGCCCCAGCCCTGCCCCTGCCCCGGCCCCAGGCCCAGCCCCAGCCCTGCCCCAGCCCAGCCCCAGCACTAGCCCCTGCCCTGGCCCCAGCCCCAGCCCCAGCCCAGCCCCTGCCCTGGACCCAGCCCCAGCCCTAACCCAGCCCCAGCCCAGCCCCAGCCACCGCCCAGCCCCAGCCCTGGACCCCAGCCTCGGCCCTGCCCTGCCCCAGGCCCAGCCCAGACCCCAGTCCAGCCTCACCCACGGCCCCATCCCCGTCCCCAGCCCAGCCCTAGCCCCGCCCTGCACAGCCACAGCCCTAACCCAGCCCTGCCCTTAGCCCAGCCCCAGCCCTGCCCCAGCCCTAGCCCAGCCCTACCCTCAGGCCCAAGCCCCAGGCCCAGGCCCCACCCCTCGGGCCCCAGCCGAGCCCCAGCCCAGCCCCAGCCCTGCACCCAGCCCCAGCCTAGCCCCAGCCCCAGCCCTGCACCCAGCCCCAGCCTAGCCCCAGCCCCAGCCCTTCCGCAGACCCAGCCCCCAGCCCCAGCCCTGCCCCAGCCCTGCACCCAGCCCAGCCCAGCCACAGCCCTGGACCCAGCCCCCCACCCCTTCACTGGCCCAGCACAGCCCCAGCCCCAGCCCCCAACCTTGGCCCCAGCCCCGGACCCAGCCCCAGCCCCACAATCGGCCTCAGCCCAGCCCTGCCCTCAGCCCCAGGCCCAGCCCCAGCCCCCAACCCTGGCCCCAACCTCATTCCCAGCCCTGCTCCTAGCCCCGACCCCAGCCCCGGCCCCAGCCCTTTCCCACCCCCAGCCCTGCCCCCAGCCCTAGCCCAGCCGTGCCCTCAGGCCCCAGCCCCAGACCCAGACCCACCCTCGGCCCCAGCCCAGCCCCAGACCTAGCCCAGCCCCAGCCCTGGAACCAGCCCCCGCCTCTTCCCTGCCCCAGCCCAGCCCCAGCCCCAGCCCCAACCTTGGCCCCCAACCCAGCCCTAGTTCCAGCCCTGCCCCAGCCCTGCCCCAGCCACGGCCCCAGCCCCGGCCCCCAGACTCGGCCCCAGCCCTACCCCAGCCCCAGTCCTGGTCCCAGCCCCAGACCCAGCCCTGCCCCAGCCCAGCCCCAGCCCCAGCCCCAGCCCCTGCCCTGGCCCCAGCCCCAGCCCCAGCCCAGCCCCTGCCCTGGACCCAGCCCCAGCCCTAACCCAGCCCCAGCCCAGCCCCCAGCCACCGCCCAGCCCCAGCCCTGGACCCCAGCCTCGGGCCCTACCCTGCCCCAGGCCCAGCCCAGATACCAGCCCAGCCCTACCCTCAGGCCCCAGCTCAGTCCCAGCCCCATCCCCACCCTCGGCCTCAGCCCAGCCCTACCCTCAGGCCCCAGCCCCAGCCCCAGCCCCACCATCGGCCCCCAGCCCGGCCCCAGACCCAGCCCCGGCCCCAACCCTCATTCCCAACCCTGCTCCTAGCCCCGACCCCAGCCCCGGCCCCAGCCCTTTCCCAGCCTCAGTCCTGCCCCAGCCCCGGTCCCAGCCCAGCCCCAGCCCTGCCCCAGTCACAGCCCAGCCCCAGCCCTGGACCCAGCCCCCGCCCCTTCCCTGCCCCAGCCCATCCCCAGCCCCAGCCCCAACTTTGGCCCCAGCCCAGCCCCAGTTCCAGCCCTTACCCAGACCTGCCCCAGCCACGGCCCCACCCTCGGCCCCAGCCCAGCCCCAGACCCAGCCCCGGCCCCAACCTCAGGTCCCAGCCATGCTCCTAGCCCCGACCCCAGCCCCGGCCCCAGCCCTGTCCCAGCCCCAGTCCTGCCCCAGCCCCGGTCCCAGCCCCGGCCCCTGCCCAGCCCCACTCCCAGACCAGCCCCGCCCTCGGCCCCAGCCCAGCCCCAGCCACCACCCTGCCCCAGCCCGGCCACAGCCCTGGACCCAGCCCCAGCCCCAGCCCTGACTGAGCTGCTGACTTGTCTCCAACTGTTAGAGCTGAAGCACCTGTATTCATAACACCTACTAAGCCAAGCTAGAACTGGCTCCTTATCTGCCCTGGTGAAATCTTTACGGACATTTCTCAATTCCTCCCTTGGAGAAGAACAGTCCGTAATATCATCTTGATCTTCATCTCCCTGAATTCTTTGCCCCGTAAAATCCTGCTGTCATTCTCCTAAGGATCTCTTTAAGCTGAGAACCACCTTTGCCAGCTGCTTTCCTAGCTTCATCTCTATCCTGCTTTGATCTCACTAGGTTAGCTAGATCTTTAAAACAAACCTTCTCTTCCTCCTGAGCAGGATCTTTTAGAGTAGAGGGCCCCCTCACCAGGATCAGTCTCCTCCTCTTCTTCTCCATCTTTGCCCTTTCCCAGCTCTAGTCTTTAAAGGAGCCACCTTAACTGGAGCTGTGTTTGAATTCACAGCCACCTTAATGGAAGCTGACAGGTCCTGAGATAAATCAGCTGCTGGGGCAGTGACTTCCGGTCCCACCTGAGGGAGTGGGTGGAAGTGACGTTGCCTCCATTACTGGCCGACGGAGAAGAAGAAGAAGGAGAAGGAGTGGGAGAAGGAGTAGGTGCCATGTTGATACCAGCCGATGCCCTTGGCTGCTTGCCAGAATCAGCAAAGTCATTTAGAGCTGCTTTTACCAATTAACTTTTTAGCCTTCTTTTTAACTGACACGGGTTCTCCACAGTCCTCGTCACTAGATGACTCTGGGACTGATCGAGAGCCACGGCGTTTTCTTTTTGATCTAGTTTTAATAACAAAACACGCCCTGGACACCTTTTTCTCTCTCCGCAAAGAAAACAGTAAATATGCGATTACCATCACCAGCACCAGATTTATACACATCAAATAAATCACCTTTGGATCCCAGGCATCACCTAAAGTTACTGTCTCCTCAGGCGGAATCTTAAAACCCTTTATCTCAATTGGGAGAGTGGTGGAGGTAACATTTCCTGTATCTCACTGGCCATAATAAATTAATACATTTTCCATACCATAATTTAACTTTATACATAACCCACATATAGATTGTCCGCACCAAATATTTACCCAGGTAATCCAAAATCAAACCCAAACAGTATCTGTAAACCAGAGCCCCAAAAATTGAAAAGAACAATCGCTCCACAAACCACAATACCTTCATGTTTGCTAATTCAGCTAGAAAAACACTAAATCAAATCAAATAATAAATTAAACTAATTATCTGCCGCACGTTGGGTACGCCAATAAAAAAAATGTGGTGGGTGGAAGGGTAAGGCCGAGAAGCCTCCTCCCTTCCCCCTTTGTAAAGTAAAAGGGAAAAAAAAATTGAAGGGAAAGGAAAAAAAAAACTCGCAAGCTGAATTAGGCAAAGCAGTGGAGCTATATTTACAAAGCGATGTAGGGTTTGCAGGGGATTATTTACAAATTTACAATATCTACAATATATACAAAGATATACAACAGAGTAACACAGAAATGAGAGTGAACCCCTCTCGGCAGAGAGGGGGATTCCCCACCTCCTCTTTCCCCTCTTTCCCCCCCTTTCCCCCAGATTAGGTTAGAAGAGAGAGAGAGCGAAAGAAAGAAGTTAAAAAGCAGTTTTGTGTTAATTGGAAAGGAGTTAATACAGGCCTTATCAGTTTTTCTCTCAAGGCTGGAGCCTTGGCAGAAAGCCCAGCACAGGGACAGAGAGCAGCCGCACCGTAGAAAGGCGGAAGCAAGACTGAAAATAAAATGCCGGAGTGCCCAAGAATATCTTTCCTACACTCCCAGTTCAAAGGGTGCTTCCTCCCACTCTTCCAATGAAATTAGTTTAGACTATTCCTTCCGTTTACCAACTTCCGTCCACCATATTCCCTTTCTTAAGGGGGCAACGTCAACCGGCCACACCAGCCCAGCCCTAGCCCCGCCCTGCACAGCCACAGCCCTACCCCCAGCCCTGCCCTTAGCCCAGCCCCAGCCCTGCCCCAGCCCTAGCCCAGCCCAGCCCCAACCACAGCCCAGCCCCAGCCCTGCCCCAGCCCAGCCCCACCCCAGCCCCAACCTTGGCCCCAGCCCAGCCCCAGTTCCAGCCCTTCCCCAGCCCTGCCCCAGCCACGGCCCCAGCCCCAGCCCCAGACTCGGCCCCAGCCCTACCACAGCCCAGTCCTGGGCCCAGGACAGACCCAGCCCTTCCCCAGCCCATCCCCAAGCCCCAGCCCCAACCTTGGCCCCAGCCCAGCCCCAGTTCCAGCCCTTAACCAGCCTGCCCCAGCCACGGCCCCCACCCTTGGCCCCAGCCCAGCCCCAGACCCAGCCCCGGCCCCAACCTCAGTCCCAGCCATGCTCCTAGCCCCGACCCCAGCCCCGGCCCCAGGCCCTGTCCCAGCCCCAGTCCTGCCCCAGCCCCGGTCCCAGCCCTGGCCCCTGCCCAGCCCCACTCCCAGACCAGCCCCGCCCTCGGCCCCAGCCCAGCCCCAGCCACCGCCCTGCCCCAGCCCGGCCCCAGCCCTGGACCCAGCCCCAGCCCCAGCCCTGCCCCAGCCCAGCCCCAGCCCTGGACCCAGCCCCAGCCCCAGCCCTGCCCCAGCCCCAGCCCCAGCCTCGGGCCCAGCCCTGTCCCAGGCCCAGCCCAGACCCTAGCCCAGCCTCAGCCCCGCCCCAGCCCTGCCGCAGCCCCTGCCCTGCCCCAGCCCTCGCCTCAGCCCCGGCCCCAGCCCTGCCCCAGCCCCGGCCCCAGCCCCAGCCCCAGCCCTGCCCCAGCCCCAGCCCCAGCCCAGCCCCCTGCCCCTGGACCCAGCCCCAGCCCTAACCCAGCCCCAGCCCAGCCCCAGCCACCGCCCAGCCCCAGCCCTGGACCCCAGCCTCGGGCCCTGCCCTGCCCCAGGCCCAGCCCAGACCCCAGCCCAGCCTCACCCACGGCCCCAGCCCCGGCCCCCAGCCCAGCCCTAGCCCAGCCCTGCACAGCCACAGCCCTAACCCAGCCCTGCCCTTAGCCCAGCCCCTGCCCTGCCCCAGCCCTAGCCCAGCCCTACCCTCAGGCCCAAGCCCAAGCCCCAGACCCTGCCCCACCCTCGGCCCCAGCCCAGCCCCAGCCCTAGCCCAGCCAGCCACAGCCACAGCCCAGCCCCAGCCCTGCACCCAGCCCCAGCCCAGCCCCAGCCCTGGACCCAGCCCCCACCCCTTCCCCTGGCCCAGCACAGCCCCAGCCCCCGGCCCCAACCTCATTTCTAGCCCTGCTCCTAGCCCCGACCCCAGCCCCGGCCCCAGCCCTTTCCCAGCCTCAGTCCTGCCCCAGCCCCAGTCCCAGCCCACCCCCAGCCCTGCCCCAGCCCAGTCCTGGTCCCAGCCCAGACCCAGCCCTGCCCCAGCGCAGCCCCAGCCCCAGCCCCACGCTCGGCCCCAGCCCAGCCCCAGCCCCAGCCGTGCCCCAGCCCAGCCCCAGCTAAGGACCCAGTCCCGGCCCCAGCCCTTTCCCAGCCTCAGTCCTGCCCCAGCCCCAGTCACAGCCCACCCCAGCCCTACCCCAGCCCTAGCCCAGCCCTACCCTCAGGCCCCAGCCCCAGCCCCAGCCCCACCCTCGGCCCCCAGCCCAGCCCCAGCCCTAGCCCAGCCCCAGACCCAGCCCCAGGCCAGCCCCAACCTTGCCCCAGCCCAGCCCCAGTTCCAGACCTGCCCCAGCCCTGCCACAGCCACGGCCCCAGCCCCGGCCCCAGACTCGGCCCCAGCCCTACCCCAGCCCAGTCCCTGGTCCCAGCCGAGACCCAGCCCTGCCCCAGCCCTAGCCCAGCCCTACCCTCAGGCCCCAGCCCCAGCCCCAGCCCCACCCTCGGCCCCAGCCCAGCCCCAGCCCTAGCCCAGCCCAGCCCCAGCCCCAGCCCAGCCCCACCCCTGGATCCAGCCCCAGCCCAGCCCCCAGCCACAGCCCAGCCACAGCCCTGGAACCAGCCCCCGCCTCTTCCCTGCCCCATCCCTGCCCCTGCCCAGCCTCAGCCCCAGCCCTGCCCCAGCCCAGCCCCAGCTATGGACCCAGCCCCCAGCCCCAGCCCTGCCGCAGCCCCCGGCCCCAGCCCCAGCCCTAGCCCTGCCCCAGCCCAGCCCCAGCACTAGCCCCTGCCCTGGCCCCAGCCACAGCCCCAGCCCAGCCCCCTGCCCCTGGACCCAGCCCCAGACCTAACCCAGCCCCAGCCCAGTCCCAGCCACCGCCCAGCCCCAGCCCTGGACCCCAGCCTCGGGCCCTGCCCTGCCCCAGCCCATCCCCAGGCCCCAGCCCCAACCTTGGCCCCAGCCCAGCCCCAGTTCCAGCCCTTACCCAGCCCTGCCCCAGCCACGGCCCCACCCTCGGCCCCAGCCCAGCCCCAGACCCAGCCCCGGCCCCAACCTCAGTCCCAGCCATGCTCCTAGCCCCGACCCCAGCCCCGGCCCCAGCCCTGTCCCAGCCCCAGTCCTGCCCCAGCCCCGGTCCCAGCCCTGGCCCCTGCCCAGCCCCACTCCCAGACCAGCCCCGCCCTCGGCCCCAGCCCAGCCCCAGCCACCGCCCTGCCCCAGCCCAGCCCCTGCCCTGGACCCAGCCCCCAGCCCTAACCCAGCCCCAGCCCAGCCCCAGCCACCGCCCAGCCCCAGCCCTGGACCCCAGCCTCGGGCCCTGCCCTGCCCCAGGCCCAGCCCAGACCCCAAGCCCAGCCTCACCCACGGCCCCAGCCCCGGCCCCAGCCCAGCCCCTAGCCAGCCCTGCACAGCCACAGCCCTAACCCAGCCCTGCCCTTAGCCCAGCCCCAGCCCTGCCCCAGCCCTAGCCCAGCCCTACCCTCAGGCCCAAGCCCGAGCCCCAGACCCTGCCCCACCCTCGGCCCCAGCCCAGCCCCAGCCCTGCACCCAGCCCTGCACCCAGCCCCAGCCCTGGACCCAGCCCCCACCCCTTCCCCTGGCCCAGCACAGCCCCAGCCCCGGCCCCAACCTCATTTCTAGCCCTGCTCCTAGCCCCGACCCCAGCCCCCGGCCCCAGCCCTTTCCCAGCCTCAGTCCTGCCCCAGCCCCAGTCCCAGCCCACCCCCAGCCCTGCCCCAGCCCAGTCCTGGTCCCAGCCCAGACCCAGCCCTGCCCCAGCGCAGCCCCAGCCCCAGCCCCACGCTCGGCCCCAGCCCAGCCCCAGCCCCAGCCCTGCCCCAGCCCAGCCCCAGCTATGGACCCATCCCCAGCCCCAGCCCTGCCCCAGCCCTGGACCCCAGCCCCAGCCCCAGCCCTGCCCCAGCCCAGCCCCAGCCCTGGACCCAGCCCCAGCCCCAGCCCTGCCGCAGCCCCGGCCCCAGCCCCAGCCCTAGCCCTGCCCCAGCCCAGCCCCAGCACTAGCCCCCTGCCCTGGCCCCAGCCCCAGCCCTAGCCCAGCCCTACCCTCAGGCCCAAGCCCGAGCTCCAGACCCTGCCCCACCCTCGGCCCCAGCCCAGCCAGCCACAGCCACAGCCCAGCCCCAGCCCTGCACCCAGCCCCCCACCCCTTCCCTGGCCCAGCCCAGCCCCAGCCCCCGGCCCCAACCTCATTCCCAGCCCTGCTCCTAGCCCCGACCCCAGCCCCGGCCCCAGCCCTTTCCCAGCCTCAGTCCTGCCCCAGCCCCAGTCCCAGCCCACCCCCAGCCCTACCCCAGCCCTAGCCCAGCCCTAACCTCAGGCCCCAGCCCCCAGCCCCAGCCCCACCCTCGGCCCCAGCCCAGCCCCAGCCCTAGCCCAGCCCAGACCCAGCCCCCAGCCCAGCCCCAACCTTGGCCCCAGCCCAGCCCCAGTTCCAGACCTGCCCCCAGCCCTGCCACATCCACGGCCCCAGCCCCGGCCCCAGACTCGGCCCCAGCCCCTACCCCAGCCCAGTCCTGGTCCCAGCCGAGCTCCAGCCCAGCCCCAGCCCTGCACCCACCCCCAGCCTAGCCCCAGCCCAGGCCCTTCCCCAGACCAGCCCCAGCCCCAGCCCTGCCCCAGCCCTGCAGCCAGGCCCAGCCCCAGCCCCAACCCTGGGCCCCAACCCCATTCCCAGCCCT
>NW_027142930.1:0-95000 GCF_026170545.1 Melanerpes formicivorus
GGCTGGGGCTGGGTCCAGGGCTGTGGCTGGGCCGTGGCTGGAGCTGGGCTGGGGCTGAGGGTGAGGCTGGGCTGGGCTAGGGCTGGGCTGGGGCCGGGGCTGCGACTGGGGCTGGATCCAGGGCTGGGGCTGGGCTGTGGCTGTGGCTGGGCTGTGGCAGGGCTGGGGCTGGGCTGGGGCTGGGCCGGGGCAAGGCTGGGCTGGGGCAAGGCTGGGCTGGGGCGGGGATGGGGCCGTGAGTGGGGCTTGGCTGGAGCTGAGGGTGAGGCTGGGGCAGGGCTAGGGCTGGGCTGGGGCCGGGGCTGGGGCTGGGTCCAGGGCTGGGGCTGGGCGGTGGCTGGGGCTGGGCTGGGGCCGGGCTGGGGCTGGGCTGGGGATGAGGCTGGGGTGGGGCTGGGTGGTGGCTGGGGCTGGGCTGGGCAGGGCTGGGGCTGGAGCTGGGCTGGGGGCAGGGATGGGGATGGGGCTGGGCTGGGCTGGGGCAGGGCTGGGCCTGGGCTAGGGATGAGGCTGGGGTGGGGCTGGGGCTGGGTCCAGGGCAGGGGCTGGGCTGGGGCTGGGGCTAGGCTGGGGCAGGGCTGGTGCAGGGCTGGGGCTGGGGCTGGGCTTGGGGTCAGGGCTGGGGCTGGGCGGTGGCTGGGGCTGGGCTTGGGCTAGGCTGGGGCTGGGACTGGGTCCAGGGCTGGGGCTGGGAGGTGGCTGGGGCTAGGCTGGGGCAGGGCTGGGGCTGGGCTGAGGGCAGGGCTGGGGCAGGGCTGGGGCTGGGCTGGGGCTGGGTCCAGGGCTGTGGCTGGGCTGTGGCTGGAGCTGGGCTGGGGCTGAGTTTGGGGCTGGGGCTGGGCTAGGGCTGGGGCTGGGGCCGGGGCTGCGACTGGGGCTGGGTCCAGAGCTGGGGCTGGGCTGTGGCTGGGGCTGGGCTGGGGCAGGGCTAGGCTGGGGCAGGGCTGGAGCCAGGCTGGGGCTGTGTTCGGTGCAGGAGTGGGGCTTGGTCCAGGGCTGGGGCTGGGGCTGGGCTGGGGCTGGGTCCAGGGCTGTGGCTGGGCCGTGGCTGGAGCTGGGCTGGGGCTGAGGGTGAGGCTGGGGCTGGGCTAGGGCTGGGCTGGGGCCGGGGCTGGGGGCTGGAGCTGGGTCCAGAGCTGGGGCTGGGCGGTGGCTTGGGCTGGGCTGGGCAGGGCTGTGGCTGGAGCTGGGCTGGGGGCAGGGATGGGGATGGGGCTGGGCTGGGCTGGGGCAGGGCTGGCCTGGGCTAGGGATGAGGCTGGGGTGGGGCTGGGGCTGGGTCCAGGGCAGGGGCTGGGCTGGGGCTGGGGCTGGGCTTGGGGTCAGGGCTGGGGCTGGGCGGTGGCTGGGGCTGGGCTTGGGCTAGGCTGGGGCTGGGACTGGGTCCAGGGCTGGGGCTGGGAGGTGGCTGGGGCTAGGCTGGGGCAGGGCTGGGGCTGGGCTGGGGCTGGGGCTGGTCCAGGGTGGGGCTGTGTCCAGGGCTGGGGCAGGACTTGGTCCGGGCTGGGGCGGGGGCTGGGCTGAGGGCAGGGCTGGGGCAGGGCTGGGGCTGGGCTGGGGCTGGGGCTGGGCTGTGGCAGGGCTGGGGCTGGGCTGGGGCTGGGTTAGGGCAGGGCTGGGGCTGGGCTGGGGCTGGGTCCAGGGCTGTGGCTGGGCCGTGGCTGGCGCTGGGCTGGGGCTGAGGGTGAGGCTGGGGCTGGGCTAGGGCTGGGCTGGGGCCGGGGCTGGGGCTGGGGCTGGGTCCAGGGCTGGGGCTGGGCGGTGGCTGGGGCTGGGCTGGGGCCGGGCTGGCCTGGGCTGGGGATGAGGCTGGGGTAGGGCTGGGTGGTGGCTGGGGCTGGGGCTGGGCTGAGGGCAGGGCTGGGGCAGGGCTGGGGCTGGGAGGTGCCTGGGGCTAGGCTGGGGCAGGGCTGGGATGGGCTGAGGGCAGGGCTGGGGCAGGGCTGGGGCTGGGTCCAGGGCTGTGGCTGAGCTGTGGCTGGAGCTGGGCTGTGGCTGAGGTTGGGGCTGTGGCTGTGCTAGGGCTGGGGCTGGGGCCGGGGCTGCGACTGGGGCTGGGTCCAGGGCTGGGGCTGGGCTGTGGCTGGGGCTGGGCTGGGGCAGGGCTAGGCTGGGGCAGGGGCTGGAGCCAGGCTGGGGCTGGGTTCGGTGCAGGAGTGGGGCTTGGTCCAGGGCTGGGGCTGGGCTAGGCAGGGCTGGGGCTGGGGCTGGGCTGGGGCTGGGTCCAGGGCTGTGGCTGGGCCGTGGCTGGAGCTGGGCTGGGGCTGAGGTTGAGGCTGGGACTGGGCTAGGGCTGGGCTGGGGCCGGGGCTGGGGCTGGGGCTGGGTCCAGGGCTGGGGGCTGGGCGGTGGCTGGGGCTGGGCTGGGGCCGGGCTGGGCCTGGGCTGGGGATGAGGCTGGGGTGGGGCTGGGTGGTGGCTGGGGCTGGGCTGGGCAGGGCTGGGGCTGGAGCTGGGCTGGGGGCAGGGATGGGGATGGGGATGGGCTGGGCTGGGGCAGGGCTGGGCCTGGGCTAGGATGAGGCTGGGGTGGGGCTGGGGCTGGGTCCAGGGCAGGGGCTGGCTGGGGCTGGGGCTGGGCTGGGGCAGGGCTGGTGCAGGGCTGGGGCTGGGGCTGGGCTTGGGGTCAGGGCTGGGGCTGGGCGGAGGCTGGGGCTGGGCTTGGGCTAGGCTGGGGCTGGGACTGGGTCCAGGGCTGGGGCTGGGAGGTGGCTGGGGCTAGGCTGGGGCAGGGCTGGGGCTGGGTTGGGGCTGGGGCTGGGTCCAGGGTGGGGCTGTGTCCAGGGCTGGGGCAGGACTTGGTCCGGGCTGGGGCTGGGTCTGGGCTGAGGGCAGGGCTGGGGTAGGGCTGGGGCTGGGCTGGGGCTGGGTCCAGGGCTGTGGCTGGGCTGTGGCTGGAGCTGGGCTGTGGCTGAGGTTGGGGCTGGGGCTGGGCTAGGGCTGGGGCTGGGGCCGGGGCTGCGACTGGGGCTGGGTCCAGGGCTGGGGCTGGGCTGTGGCTGGGGCTGGGCTGGGGCAGGGCTAGGCTGGGGCAGGGTTGGAGCCAGGCTGGGGCTGGGTTCGGTGCAGGGCTGGGGCTGGGGCAGGGCTGGGGCCAGGGAAGGGGCCGTGAGTGGGGCTTGGCTGGGGCTGGGGAGGGGCTGGGACTGGGCCGGGGCAGGGCTGGGCTGGGGCAGGGCTGGGGCCGTGAGTGGGGCTTGGCTGGGGCTGGGGAGGGGCTGGGGCTGGGTTCGGTGCAGGGCTGGGGCTGGGGCAGGGCGGGGGCTGGGGTAGAGCTGGGCTGGGGCAGGGGATGGGGCCGTGAGTGGGGCTTGGCAGGGGCTGGGGCTGCGTCCAGGGTGGGGCTGGGGCTGGGCTGGGGCTGGGCTGGGGCAGGGACTGGGTCCAGGGCAGAGGCTGGACTGGGGCTGGGGCTGGGGCTGGGCTGGGGCTGGCTGGGGCTGGGCTGGGCTGGGGCTGGGTCCAGGGTGGGGCTGGGGCCTTGGCTGGGGCATGACTGGGGATGGGGCTGGGCTGGGGCTGGGTCCAGGGCTGTGGCTGGGCAGTGGCTGGAGCTGGGCTGGGGCTGGGCTAGGGCTGGGCTGGGGCCAGGCTGGGGCTGGGTTCGGCTCAGGGGTGGGGCTTGGTCCAGGGCTGGGGCTGGGTTAGGGCAGGGCTGGGGCTGGGGCTGGGCTGGGGCTGGGTCCAGGGCTGTGGCTGGGCCGTGGCTGGAGCTGGGCTGGGGCTGAGGGTGAGGCTGGGGGCTGGGCTAGGGCTGGGCTGGGGCCGGGGCTGCGACTGGGGCTGGATCCAGGGCTGGGGCTGGGCTGTGGCTGTGGCTGGGCTGTGGCAGGGCTGGGGCTGGGCTGTGGCTGGGCCGGGGCAAGGCTGGGCTGGGGCAAGGCTGGGCTGGGGCCGGGGATGGGGCTGGGGCTGGGTCCAGGGCTGGGGCTGGGCGGTGGCTGGGGCTGGGCTGGGGCAGGGCTGGGCCTGGGCTAGGGATGAGGCTGGGGTGGGGCTGGGGCTGGGTCCAGGGCAGGGGCTGGGCTGGGGCTGGGGCTAGGCTGGGGCAGGGCTGGTGCAGGGCTGGGGCTGGGGCTGGGCTTGGGGTCAGGGCTGGGGCTGGGCGGTGGCTGGGGCTGGGCTTGGGCTAGGCTGGGGCTGGGACTGGGTCCAGGGCTGGGGCTGAGAGGTGGCTGGGGCTAGGCTGGGGCAGGGCTGGGGCTGGGCTGGGGCTGGGGCTGGGTCCAGGGTGGGGCTGTGTCCAGGGCTGGGGCAGGACTTGGTCCGGGCTGGGGCTGGGGCTGGGCTGAGGGCAAGGCTGGGGCAGGGCTGGGGCTGGGCTGGGGCTGGGTCCAGGGCTGTGGCTGGGCCGTGGCTGGAGCTGGGCTGGGGCTGAGGGTGAGGCTGGGGCTGGGCTAGGGCTGGGCTGGGGCCGGGGCTGCGACTGGGGCTGGATCCAGGGCTGGGGCTGGGCTGTGGCTGTGGCTGGGCTGTGGCAGGGCTGGGGCTGGGCTGGGGCTGGGCCGGGGCAAGGCTGGGCTGGGGCAAGGCTGGGCTGGGGCCGGGGATGGGGCTGGGGCTGGGTCCAGGGCTGGGGCTGGGCGGTGGCTGGGGCTGGGCTGGGGCAGGGCTGGGCCTGGGCTAGGGATGAGGCTGGGGTGGGGCTGGGGCTGGGTCCAGGGCAGGGGCTGGGCTGGGGCTGGGGCTAGGCTGGGGCAGGGCTGGTGCAGGGCTGGGGCTGGGGCTGGGCTTGGGGTCAGGGCTGGGGCTGGGCGGTGGCTGGGGCTGGGCTTGGGCTAGGCTGGGGCTGGGACTGGGTCCAGGGCTGGGGCTGAGAGGTGGCTGGGGCTAGGCTGGGGCAGGGCTGGGGCTGGGCTGGGGCTGGGGCTGGGTCCAGGGTGGGGCTGTGTCCAGGGCTGGGGCAGGACTTGGTCCGGGCTGGGGCTGGGGCTGGGCTGAGGGCAAGGCTGGGGCAGGGCTGGGGCTGGGCTGGGGCTGGGTCCAGGGCTGTGGCTGGGCCGTGGCTGGAGCTGGGCTGGGGCTGAGGGTGAGGCTGGGGCTGGGCTAGGGCTGGGCTGGGGCCGGGGCTGCGACTGGGGCTGGATCCAGGGCTGGGGCTGGGCTGTGGCTGTGGCTGGGCTGTGGCAGGGCTGGGGCTGGGCTGGGGCTGGGCCGGGGCAAGGCTGGGCTGGGGCAAGGCTGGGCTGGGGCCGGGGATGGGGCTGGGGCGGGGTCCAGGGCTGGGGCTGGGCGGTGGCTGGGGCTGGGCTGGGGCAGGGCTGGGCCTGGGCTAGGGATGAGGCTGGGGTGGGGCTGGGGCTGGGTCCAGGGCAGGGGCTGGGCTGGGGCTGGGGCTAGGCTGGGGCAGGGCTGGTGCAGGGCTGGGGCTGGGGCTGGGCTTGGGGTCAGGGCTGGGGCTGGGCGGTGGCTGGGGCTGGGCTTGGGCTAGGCTGGGGCTGGGACTGGGTCCAGGGCTGGGGCTGGGAGGTGGCTGGGGCTAGGCTGGGGCAGGGCTGGGGCTGGGCTGGGGCTGGGGCTGGGTCCAGGGTGGGGCTGTGTCCAGGGCTGGGGCAGGACTTGGTCCGGGCTGGGGCTGGGGCTGGGCTGAGGGCAAGGCTGGGGCAGGGCTGGGGCTGGGCTGGGGCTGGGTCCAGGGCTGTGGCTGGGCTGTGGCTGGAGCTGGGCTGTGGCTGAGGTTGAGGCTGGGGCTGGCTAGGGCTGGGGCTGGGTCCAGGGCTGGGGCTGGACTGTGGCTGGGGCAGGGCTGGAGCCAGGCTGGGGCTGGGTTCGGTGCAGGGCTGGGGCTGGGGCAGGGCTGGGGCCAGGGATGGGGCCGTGAGTGGGGCTTGGCTGGGGCTGGGGAGGGGCTGGGACTGGGCCAGGGCAGGGCTGGGCTGGGGCAGGGCTGGGGCCGTGAGTGGGGCTTGGCTGGGGCTGGGGAGGGGCTGGGGCTGGGTTCGGTGCAGGGCTGGGGCTGGGGCAGGGCGAGGGCTGGGGCTGGGGCAGGGCTGGGGCAGGGGATGGGGCCGTGAGTGGGGCTTGGCAGGGGCTGGGGCTGGGTCCAGGGTGGGGCTGGGCGGTGGCTGGGGCTGGGCTGGGGCTGGGACTGGGTCCAGGGCAGAGGCTGGACTGGGTCTGGGGATGGTGCTGGGGCTTGGCTAGGTCTGGGCTGGGGCTGGCTGGGGCTGGGCTGGGCTGGGGCTGGGTCCAGGGTGGGGCTGGGGCCTTGGCTGAGGCAGGACTGGGGATGGGGCTGGGCTGGGGCTGGGTCCAGGGCTGTGGCTGGGCAGTGGCTGGAGCTGGGCTGGGGCTGGGTCCAGGGCTGTGGCTGGGCAGTGCTGGAGCTGGGCTGGGGCTTGGCTAGGTCTGGGCTGGGGCCGGGGCTGTGACTGGGGCTGGGTCCAGGGCTGGGGCTGGGCTGCGGCTGGGGCTGGGATGGGGCAGGACTGGGACTGGGGTTGGGGCTGGGCTGGGGCAGGGGTGGGGCTGAGGCTGGGACCGGGGCTGGGCTGGGGTAGGGCTGGCACAGGGCTAGGCCTGGGGCTGGGCTGTGGCCGAGTCTGGGGCCGGGGCTGGGGCCTGGGCAGGGCTTGGGCTGGGCTGGGACCGGGGCTGGGCTGGGGTAGGGCTGGCACAGGGCTAGGCCTGGGGCTGGGCTGGGGCCGAGTCTGGGGCCAGGGCTGGAGCCGGGGCAGGGGCAGGGCTGGGGCAGGGCTTGAACTGGGGCTGGGCTGGGGCCAAGGTTGGGGCTGGGGCTGGACTGGTGGCGAGGGTGGGGCTGGGGCTGGAGACAGGGTTGGGGCAGGAGCCAGGGCTGGGGCAGGGCTGAGGTCAGGCCTGGGGCTGCGGCTGGGGCAGGGCTGGGGCTGGGTCTGGGGCTGGGCCTGGGGCTAGGGCTGGGGCCAGGCTGGGTCTGGGGCTGGGCTGAGGGCAGGGCTGGGGCTGGGGGCTGGGCTGGGGCAGGACTGGGCTTGGGGCAGGGGCACGGGGCGAGGCTGGGGACAGGGCTTGGGCTGGAGCTAGTGCAGGACTGGGGCCAGGCTGGGGCTGGGTTCGGCTCAGGAGTGGGGCTTGGTCCAGGGCTGGGGCTGGGCTAGGGCAGGGCTGGGGCTGGGGCTGGGCTGGGGCTGGGTCCAGGGCTGTGGCTGGGCCGTGGCTGGAGCTGGGCTGGGGCTGAGGGTGAGGCTGGGGCTGGGCTAGGGCTGGGCTGGGGCCGGGGCTGCGACTGGGGCTGGATCCAGGGCTGGGGCTGGGCTGTGGCTGTGGCTGGGCTGTGGCAGGGCTGGGGCTGGGCTGGGGCTGGGCCGGGGCAAGGCTGGGCTGGGGCAAGGCTGGGCTGGGGCCGGGGATGGGGCCGTGAGTGGGGCTTGGCTGGAGCTGAGGGTGAGGCTGGGGCAGGGCTAGGGCTGGGCTGGGGCCGGGGCTGGGGCTGGGTCCAGGGCTGGGGCTGGGCGGTGGCTGGGGCTGGGCTGGGGCCGGGCTGGGGCTGGGCTGGGGATGAGGCTGGGGTGGGGCTGGGTGGTGGCTGGGGCTGGGCTGGGCAGGGCTGGGGCTGGAGCTGGGCTGGGGGCAGGGATGGGGATGGGGCTGGGCTGGGCTGGGGCAGGGCTGGGCCTGGGCTAGGGATGAGGCTGGGGTGGGGCTGGGGCTGGGTCCAGGGCAGGGGCTGGGCTGGGGCTGGGGCTAGGCTGGGGCAGGGCTGGTGCAGGGCTGGGGCTGGGGCTGGGCTTGGGGTCAGGGCTGGGGCTGGGCGGTGGCTGGGGCTGGGCTTGGGCTAGGCTGGGGCTGGGACTGGGTCCAGGGCTGGGGCTGGGAGGTGGCTGGGGCTAGGCTGGGGCAGGGCTGGGGCTGGGCTGAGGGCAGGGCTGGGGCAGGGCTGGGGCTGGGCTGGGGCTGGGTCCAGGGCTGTGGCTGGGCTGTGGCTGGAGCTGGGCTGGGGCTGAGTTTGGGGCTGGGGCTGGGCTAGGGCTGGGGCTGGGGCCGGGGCTGCGACTGGGGCTGGGTCCAGAGCTGGGGCTGGGCTGTGGCTGGGGCTGGGCTGGGGCAGGGCTAGGCTGGGGCAGGGCTGGAGCCAGGCTGGGGCTGTGTTCGGTGCAGGAGTGGGGCTTGGTCCAGGGCTGGGGCTGGGGCTGGGCTGGGGCTGGGTCCAGGGCTGTGGCTGGGCCGTGGCTGGAGCTGGGCTGGGGCTGAGGGTGAGGCTGGGGCTGGGCTAGGGCTGGGCTGGGGCCGGGGCTGGGGCTGGAGCTGGGTCCAGAGCTGGGGCTGGGCGGTGGCTTGGGCTGGGCTGGGCAGGGCTGTGGCTGGAGCTGGGCTGGGGGCAGGGATGGGGATGGGGCTGGGCTGGGCTGGGGCAGGGCTGGGCCTGGGCTAGGGATGAGGCTGGGGTGGGGCTGGGGCTGGGTCCAGGGCAGGGGCTGGGCTGGGGCTGGGGCTGGGCTTGGGGTCAGGGCTGGGGCTGGGCGGTGGCTGGGGCTGGGCTTGGGCTAGGCTGGGGCTGGGACTGGGTCCAGGGCTGGGGCTGGGAGGTGGCTGGGGCTAGGCTGGGGCAGGGCTGGGGCTGGGCTGGGGCTGGGGCTGGGTCCAGGGTGGGGCTGTGTCCAGGGCTGGGGCAGGACTTGGTCCGGGCTGGGGCGGGGGCTGGGCTGAGGGCAGGGCTGGGGCAGGGCTGGGGCTGGGCTGGGGCTGGGGCTGGGCTGTGGCAGGGCTGGGGCTGGGCTGGGGCTGGGTTAGGGCAGGGCTGGGGCTGGGCTGGGGCTGGGTCCAGGGCTGTGGCTGGGCCGTGGCTGGCGCTGGGCTGGGGCTGAGGGTGAGGCTGGGGCTGGGCTAGGGCTGGGCTGGGGCCGGGGCTGGGGCTGGGGCTGGGTCCAGGGCTGGGGCTGGGCGGTGGCTGGGGCTGGGCTGGGGCCGGGCTGGGCCTGGGCTGGGGATGAGGCTGGGGTAGGGCTGGGTGGTGGCTGGGGCTGGGGCTGGGCTGAGGGCAGGGCTGGGGCAGGGCTGGGGCTGGGAGGTGCCTGGGGCTAGGCTGGGGCAGGGCTGGGGATGGGCTGAGGGCAGGGCTGGGGCAGGGCTGGGGCTGGGTCCAGGGCTGTGGCTGAGCTGTGGCTGGAGCTGGGCTGTGGCTGAGGTTGGGGCTGTGGCTGTGCTAGGGCTGGGGCTGGGGCCGGGGCTGCGACTGGGGCTGGGTCCAGGGCTGGGGCTGGGCTGTGGCTGGGGCTGGGCTGGGGCAGGGCTAGGCTGGGGCAGGGCTGGAGCCAGGCTGGGGCTGGGTTCGGTGCAGGAGTGGGGCTTGGTCCAGGGCTGGGGCTGGGCTAGGGCAGGGCTGGGGCTGGGGCTGGGCTGGGGCTGGGTCCAGGGCTGTGGCTGGGCCGTGGCTGGAGCTGGGCTGGGGCTGAGGTTGAGGCTGGGACTGGGCTAGGGCTGGGCTGGGGCCGGGGCTGGGGCTGGGGCTGGGTCCAGGGCTGGGGCTGGGCGGTGGCTGGGGCTGGGCTGGGGCCGGGCTGGGCCTGGGCTGGGGATGAGGCTGGGGTGGGGCTGGGTGGTGGCTGGGGCTGGGCTGGGCAGGGCTGGGGCTGGAGCTGGGCTGGGGGCAGGGATGGGGATGGGGATGGGCTGGGCTGGGGCAGGGCTGGGCCTGGGCTAGGGATGAGGCTGGGGTGGGGCTGGGGCTGGGTCCAGGGCAGGGGCTGGCTGGGGCTGGGGCTGGGCTGGGGCAGGGCTGGTGCAGGGCTGGGGCTGGGGCTGGGCTTGGGGTCAGGGCTGGGGCTGGGCGGAGGCTGGGGCTGGGCTTGGGCTAGGCTGGGGCTGGGACTGGGTCCAGGGCTGGGGCTGGGAGGTGGCTGGGGCTAGGCTGGGGCAGGGCTGGGGCTGGGTTGGGGCTGGGGCTGGGTCCAGGGTGGGGCTGTGTCCAGGGCTGGGGCAGGACTTGGTCCGGGCTGGGGCTGGGTCTGGGCTGAGGGCAGGGCTGGGGTAGGGCTGGGGCTGGGCTGGGGCTGGGTCCAGGGCTGTGGCTGGGCTGTGGCTGGAGCTGGGCTGTGGCTGAGGTTGGGGCTGGGGCTGGGCTAGGGCTGGGGCTGGGGCCGGGGCTGCGACTGGGGCTGGGTCCAGGGCTGGGGCTGGGCTGTGGCTGGGGCTGGGCTGGGGCAGGGCTAGGCTGGGGCAGGGTTGGAGCCAGGCTGGGGCTGGGTTCGGTGCAGGGCTGGGGCTGGGGCAGGGCTGGGGCCAGGGAAGGGGCCGTGAGTGGGGCTTGGCTGGGGCTGGGGAGGGGCTGGGACTGGGCCGGGGCAGGGCTGGGCTGGGGCAGGGCTGGGGCCGTGAGTGGGGCTTGGCTGGGGCTGGGGAGGGGCTGGGGCTGGGTTCGGTGCAGGGCTGGGGCTGGGGCAGGGCGGGGGGCTGGGGTAGAGCTGGGCTGGGGCAGGGGATGGGGCCGTGAGTGGGGCTTGGCAGGGGCTGGGGCTGCGTCCAGGGTGGGGCTGGGGCTGGGCTGGGGCTGGGCTGGGGCAGGGACTGGGTCCAGGGCAGAGGCTGGACTGGGGCTGGGGCTGGGGCTGGGCTGGGGCTGGCTGGGGCTGGGCTGGGCTGGGGCTGGGTCCAGGGTGGGGCTGGGGCCTTGGCTGGGGCATGACTGGGGATGGGGCTGGGCTGGGGCTGGGTCCAGGGCTGTGGCTGGGCAGTGGCTGGAGCTGGGCTGGGGCTGGGCTAGGGCTGGGCTGGGGCCGGGGCTGGGCCTGGGGCTGGGGTTGGGGACAGGGCTGGGACCAGGCTGGGTCTGGGGCTGGGCTGAGGGCAGGGCTGGGGCTGGGGGCTGGGATGGGGCTGGGGCTGGGGACAGGGCTGGGGCCAGGCTGGGTCTGGTGCTGGGCTGAGGGCAGGGCTGGGGCTGGGGGCTGGGATGGGGCAGGACTGGGACTGGGGCATGGGCACGGGCTGAGGCTGGGGACAGGGCTGGGGCTGGAGCTAGGGCAGGGCTGGGGCCAGGCTGGGGCTGGGTTTGGCTCAGGGGTGGGGCTTGGTCCAGGGCTGGGGCTGGGCGGTGGCTGGGGCTGGGCTGGGGCTGGGGCTGGGCTGGGTCTAGGGCTGGGGCTGTGCTGGTGCTGTGCTGGGGGTGGGCTGGGGACTAGGGCTGGGGCAGGTCTGACGCAGGGCTGGGGCCTGAGGTAGGGCTGGGACTGAGGTTGGGGCCGGGGCTGGGGCTGGAGTAGGCTGGAGGCTGGGCCTTGGGCTGGGGCTGGGGGCAGGGCTGGGGCTGGGGCTGGGGCTGGGGCTGGGCTGGGGCAGGGCTGGGGCGGGGCAGGGGATGATCCTGGGGTGGTGCTGGGGCTGGGTCCAGGGCAGGGCTAGTGCTGGGGCTGGGGCTGGGCTGGGGCCGAGGGCGAGGCTTGGGCATGGCTGGGGCTGGGGCTGGAACCAAGTCTTGGGCAGGGCTGCGGCTGGGGCTGGGGCTGGGGCTGGGCTGGGGCTGGCTGGGGCTGGGCTGGGCTGGGGCTGGGTCCAGGGTGGGGCTGGGGCCTTGGCTGGGGCACGACTGGGGATCCGGCTGGGCTGGGGCTGGGTCCAGGGCTGTGGCTGGGCAGTGGCTGGAGCTGGGCTGGGGCTGGGCTAGGGCTGGGCTGGGGCCGGGGCTGGGCTGGGGCTGGCTTCTTCAGGAGCCCTACAGATTTTTTAACTCCTTAACCCACTTCCAAATTCCATTTGGAGTCTCTTCTCTACTTCCTTGGTTAGTTTGTTTACCATTTCCCATTGTGCTTTTGTTATTTCAATTCCTCTTCCTTCAAAATCTTATGTCTCTTACTTTTCTTTTTACTAATCCTTTTAATTATCCCTGATATTTCTCAACTAAAATTTCTGTAGTCTTTATTTCCCACTTATGCCAATCCCTTTCAATAATTTTCCATGGGGATTTAAATCCTTTTCCTCACCACAAAATAGGTTTTCTGTATTTACCAGCCCAAACTGCCTATTTTCAAATTCAGCATTCAGGACAAAATATTTTTTGATTGATGCTTTTGACCCCAGATTATCATAACAGTTATTGTGATCGATGTTTGACTTCATGGGAAATGCTGTTCCCTCTTAGTCTTGATTCTTCTGCACATTAGTGAAGGAATAGTTGTTAAAATTAATACCTATTTACTACAAACCTTAACTTATGCTAATACCAAAAATCCTTAAAACCTTAAAAGACTATGTTAAAATTAATCCATCAAATCAGTGTCTAAAAAGAAATAAAATTGTTACATTAACTAAAAAACACTTTCCAAAATTAAAACCTACTTATACATTCCTTAACTATATTACATGGAGCTCCTTTGAAATGCCTATAGGCATACAATTAAAAAAGGTTCGAACCAAAAGAAAATCATACAATGTGAACTCATTACAAAGTACTTACACCTTACTGCAATTACTATGTACCAAGGACTTATAAATACCAAACGCTTACTTATTCATTATGCTTATTAGAAAAACTTAACAAAACTCTAAATAACAAATCTCTGAAAGACATTACAATCAGAAATGACAAAATGAGTACTGTTGCTTTAAATCAGAACAGAGCCATGGTCGACAGTAGCCGTACCAGAAACCGCTGGCGGGGGGGGGGGGGGTTGTGGTGCTGAGGTTAAGACCACACCCAATTGCTGCATCACATCCCGGCCCACCAAAGCATTGATTCCATTAGGCAATGGCATAACTGTAACTGTAATTAAGGCCTGTTTTCCTTCAATCTTCACTACAATTTTGTGACTACTCTGCATTACTGCTTGAGCTCCTCCAACACCTTCTACTTCTCCTATTGCTGGCTCTAAAGGCCAGTGTCTCGGCCAGTGTGCATTACTCATGATTGTGATGTCAGCACCCGTATCTAGCAGGCAAATTAATTTCACGTGCTGAGACCCATACCAAAATTCAACACCAGCGACTGGTCGTCTTCCCATTGGTATAGTTAAGAGAGCCAGTCCCCCTGTGGATCCAAAGCCTTTGTCACCTCGTACAGGCAGATCGCATGCCATTTCCACATCACAACACAAATAACACCACTGTAATCCGCATCAATTACCCCTGGCAATACCATTACCCCTTTAACACCCATAGATGATCGACCCATTAACAATGCTCCTACAGGCTGACCATTGATGTATATAGGTCCCTTTACATTTGTTTCCACTTTAATGGGCTGATTATCTATTAAGGTAGCATCTACTGCTGTTGCCACGTCCAAGCCGATGCTCCCTCTGGTTGCCGGTTGTAAGGCTGAGGTGTCGTTTTCATTTCTGCGTCCTGCTGGTAATAGACTGGAGCTGCCACTTGTGTCCCGGCGCGGCGGCTCTTCGCGCTGCTCTGGCCGTTTCCCGAACTTTGACATGCATTGGTGGGATGAGAATTACTTTTACAATTATCACACCATACAAATTTCACTCTACATTGTGATCGGATATGCCCTTCTTTACCACACTTATAACATCGTATCTTCCCTTGAAAAACATCCCCTTGTTGCCCCCTCGTATTAGCCTTTAAAGGAGCTAAGGCTGCCAATATTTGGGTTTGTGACTCCGCAGCCTCTTCCAATTTCAGTGATCGTTCCGCCAATTTGTACATAGTATCTATGAGAAAAGCCTGTGGACCAGAAGGTATGTTAGCTGCTCTTTCCAGCATCTCCTCAATTGTAGTCCCCTGTGGTAAATTTACCAATACTGATTTTGTTTTTGTATTAGCTCCTTCAAAAGCTACATTTTTTAACATATAACCCTTTAAATAGTCAGGAACATCCGAATTACTCATTGCCTCACATACACGATCTACAAATTCTGCAAACGACTCTTCTGGCTTTTGTCTTAAAGACATATAGTGCGGCCTTTTAGGGTCTGCTTGTACTCTTTTTAATGCCTTTTGGGCACATTCCATTGATTCCTGAAAGACCGCAGGACCACTTCGAACTTGTCGTTCAACACCAAACCATTGTCCTGTTCCCATTAATTGTTGTGCTGTGACTCCAGCCAGGGGATCCCCCTGCTGCTGTTGTGTATTCTCTGAGAGCTGACAAAACTGACCCCAAAACTCATCAAACATGATCATTTGAGAAGGAGTCAAAATCATTCTCATCAGTGTCTTAATGTCCTCTGTCCAGTCTGAAACCTGATAGTGTCCTTGATTATGATCAATATCATACGTTACGGGAAAACACAGTACCTTAGACAACTCAGCAGCCACATCGTAACATCCATTTTTCATAGCCTCCTGAGCAATCGCTTTCCAGTTAATTCGCACAACCGCTCCCGAGCTAGGTTTCTTCTCCGTTTTATTTTCTAAGAGCATTTCTTTTCCTGGGAACTTTCTAAAATCAGTTTTTGACACATGTGCTCCACCAACTTTTCTAACTGAGCCGGAGAAATAGATAACGGTGTCTCCCTCTGATTTACTGTCCCAGTTTGTGATTCCACGCTGTCGTTCAGTTCAGCCGAAGCCCCCACTCCCTTAGCCAGGCAGGCTGCACCTGGGGCTAGGTCATTAGGCGCCTCACTGAATTCCATCGGTGGGGGTGGAGGTGGAAATTCAGTCTTGCAGGGCACGGCAGTGGTATTGTGCTCTGTGCCGGAGGCGGCCCCGGGCGATATTTTTCAAACACCTCCTTCGGTCACAATTCAGATACAACTGGCGCTGCATCCCGTTCTGACAAATTCGCTGAAACTGCAGCAGCCATTCGCTGTTCCAGTTCATAGATTTTAACACAGTTCATGCATTCCCACCACGACTTTTGCAGCTTTATAGCAGTTTTATCACCATCTATAACCAAGTCCCACAACTTGTTCCTGTAGTCTCTCCAACAAGCTTCATCAAAATAACTATCTCCGCTAGGGAAATGCCCTAAAGGGATTCTATGGGCCAAAAGTCCAGGCATTACTTTAGACGATATCTCCGCCTTACGCTTTTCGATGACACTGTATTTCGCCTGATGACTGCTTATAGGGTCGGCCTTGCCCTTTCGAGTTTGTGCGCAAAGGTACTAAGGCTGCCATAACCTGTTGACTATGCTCAAGCTGTTTTGTCATTGTCATTGACAACACCTCAGCCTGTTTTTGTAATCCCTTATCAATCACCTCCGTCAACATGGCCATCGGATTGCTTGGCAAGTCCTGAGCCCTCTGCAACAATTCGGCTACCGTCCATCTTGGATCTGCTGATGTAATAAGCTGTTGCGTCTGCTGGTTCCCATTCTGCATTAAACACTGCCTTAAAATTGCCTCTCGGATACCTTCTCCTACGCTTGCTGCTCTAAGTGCGGCAAGCAACTTATCTACAAATTCACCAAGAGGTTCCTGTCTACCTTGCTTAGTTCCCATATAGTGAGGATTTGCATTTCCATCCTTCTGCTTGTCAAAAGCCCTCCTCACTATCTGGGCTGATGCTTGCAAAACAGGCGGCTGTAAAAGTGCCTGTAACTCTGGTCTCTCATACTGTCCCGTTCCACACAACTGATCTACTGTTACATCAAATAGTGGGTCGTTTTGCTGTCTTTGTACTCCAGCTGATTGTCTAGCTAGGTGTTCCCACTCATTCAAAAATGTCATAAATTGAGATGCTGTTAGGATCAGGTTCATAACATTATAAGAATCTCTAGGCAACATATTATAGTTCATGTAAATGAAATCAATCATCTGTCTAGCTGGTTCAGATTGAACCCCAAACTGACTCGCAGTCTGTCTCAATTGAGATAACAATTTCCATGGCAATTAGGTTACATCAGCCTGAAAAACATTTTGCTCCCCAGGGACCTGTGTATACATCACTGGAAAAGCTTGATGTGAAGCAGCCAGCCGGCTAAGCCCTTCCTGATCTCCTTCGGCGTTTAAGTGCTCTGCAACCTTTCGCCAATACTCTGTGTGCTTTCTTGCATGATCTTTAACACCCCCTCCAGGATCTA
This sequence comes from Melanerpes formicivorus, assembly GCF_026170545.1. NCBI lineage: Eukaryota > Metazoa > Chordata > Aves > Piciformes > Picidae > Melanerpes > Melanerpes formicivorus. Next base: position 15,899 of record NW_027142930.1, read on the forward strand.
TCGCCCTGTTTGTCTTCTCTCCTTCACCTACTTTCTTCTCCTGTACAATTTGCTCAGCTAAAAGAGACGGGGAAGGCTCCTCAGCAGAGTCCTGTGTTACAGATTGTAATTCAACTCTGCCACCTAACCCTTTTACACACGCAGCCTTCTCCTTTCTTAAATAATCCTGAACCTCTTCTGACAAAGGCAACCCAGCATGTGTAACACTTGCTCCATTTGGGTCCGTATAATCTAATCGTACCCTGGCTTGATAAGCTGCCACTTGCTCAGCACGATGCTGATCCAATGATGGCATAGCCATCTTCCAACATTTTCCACACTCCTTTGCTCGTTTTTCATCATCTAAGCCATGCAGCCACAAGTCTTGTCCAGACTTTTTCCACTGCAATCTTTCAAACACCTCATTTGGGTCCTTAAAATATCCTAACTCTCCTGCATAGCTTAACAGCGGCACCAACTCCTTTGTAAAATTTAACTTACACTGTCGCTTTTCTAAAAAGCATATAAATAAACCATACGCTGCCTGCCTATCCATAACCGTATTTAAACGTTAATACCTGTGCGCACAGTCCTCGTTTAAGCAGTTCCCGGCTCTACAGCGTCTTCGGCTTCAAGGCTGTCTTCCCTTTTCTTGCAGCCTCCGGTACTGCTACCCCGGGCCGGCCGCCTTCTTGCCTCCCGGCTTACTGCGAATCTCTCAACGTCCCGAAGAACTTCTTAAACCCTAACGTTTGTCTTCATTAGGGTCCCTGTTCGGGCGCCACTGCCCGCATTCTCCACCAATTGTTGCAAGAAGGGGCCGCTATACGATCAATGTGATCAGCGGAATCCAACTTTATTGAGCATCAGACACATCTTATATACAGTTTGCTATAATTATGCCCACTTGGCAACATACTATTGGTTGCACTCTAAATGGTTACATCATTGTTTTCACAACTCTGTGGAATTCTTCTATCCGGCCTAATTGCTCTCTTTCCCAGATCTCGCCTCCTCCTTATCTTGCTTGCCTCCCATCTCAGGAGCAGCTGGACTTCAGCATACCAAGCAATCAGCACTTTCTCACATCTCCTACTCCGCCACTGTATTATCAACAGAGAATTCTTCAAGGCCTGAATTGCACAGGTGTTCCTGGGACCCATGTCCCCTCTTGCCCGACAACACTGGAGCTAGGGCAGGGCTGGGGCCAGACTGGGGCTGGGTTCGGCTCAGGGGTGGGCCTTGGTCCAGGGCTGGGGCTGGGCTAGGGAAGGGCTGTGGCTGGAGCTGGGCTGGGGCTGAGGGTGGGGCTGGGGCTGGGCTAGGGCTGGGGCAGGGCTGGGGCTGGGGCTGGGCTGGGGCAGGCCTGGGGCTGGGCCGGGGCAGGGCTGGGCTGGGGCAGGGCTGGAGCCAGGGTGTGGCTGGGTTCAGTGCAGGGCTGGGGCTGGGGGAGGGCTGGGCTGGGGCCAGGGATGGGGCCGTGAGTGGGGCTTGGCTGGGGCTGGGGCTGGGGCTGGGGCTGGGGCTGGGCCTGGGCAGGGCTGGGCTGGGGCAGGGCTGGGGCTGGACTGGGGATGAGGCTGGGGTGGGGCTGGGGCTGGGTCCAGGGCAGGGGCTGGACTGGGGATGAGGCTGGGGTGGGGCTGGGGCTGGGTCCAGGGCAGGGGCTGGGCTGGGGCTGAGGATGAGGCTGGGGAAGGGCTGGGGCAGGGGTGGGGCTGAGGCTGGGTCCAGGGTGGTGCTGGGGCTGGCCTGGGGCTGGCCTGGGGCTGGGGCTAGGCTGGGGCAGGGCTGGGGCAGGGCTGGGGCTGGGGATGCGTCCAGGGTGGGGCTGTGTCCAGGGCTGGGGCAGGACTGGGTCCGGGCTGGGGCTGGGGCTGGGCTGAGGGCAGGGCTGGGGCAGGGCTGGAGATTGGCTGGGGCTGTGTCCAGGGCAGGGGCTGGGCTGGGGATGAGGCTGGGGTGGGGCTGGGGCAGGGCTGGGCTACGGCTGGGCTGGGACTGGGGATGGGTCAGGGGTGGGGCTGGGGCTGGGTCAGGGCTAGGCCTGGGCTGGGGATGAGGCTGGGGTGGGGCTGGGGCTGGGTCCAGGGCTGGGGCTGGGCTGGGGCTGGGACTGGGGCAGGACTGGGACTGGGGCAGGGGCACGGGCCGAGGCTGGGGTCAAGGATGGGGTTTGGGCTGGGGCTGGGCCAGGGCTTGGGCTGGGCTGGGTCCGGGGCTGGGCTGGGGTAGGGCTGGCACAGGGCTAGGCCTGGGGCTGGGCTGGGGCTGAGTCTGGGGCCGGGGCTGGGGCCGGGGCAGGGGCGGGGCTGGGGCAGGGCTTGAACTGGGGCTGGGCTGGGGCCAAGGTTGGGGCTGGGGCTGGGCTGGTGGGGAGGGTGTGGCTGGGGCTGGGGCTGGGGCTGGGGCTACGGACAGGGCTGGGGCTAGGGCTGAGGTAGGGGTAGGGCTGGGGCTGGATTGGGGCCAGGGCTGGGGCAGGACTTGGCTTGAGGCTGGGCCTTGGGCTGGGGCTGGGTTGGTGCAGGGCTGGGGCTGGGGCTGGAGCCAGGGCTGGGGTAGGAGCCAGGGCTGGGGCAGGGCTGAGGTCCGGCCAGGGGCTGCGGCTAGGGCAGGGCTGGGGCTAGGCTGGGGCTGGGCCTGGGGCTGGGCTGAGGGCACGGCTGGGCTAGGCCTGGGGCTGGGGCAGGGCTGGGGCTAGGCTGGGCTGAGGTCGGGGCTGGGGCTGGGGCTGGGACTGGGGCAGGGCAGGGCTGGGCTAGGGCAGGGCTGGGTCCAGGGCTGTGGCTGGCCTGTGGCTGGAGCTGGGCTGGGGCTGAGGATGGGGCTGGGGCTGGATCCAGGGCTGGAGCTGGGCTGGGGCTGGGGCTGTGCTGGGGCAGGGCTGGGGCTGGGGCTGGGGCTGGGGCTGGGATGGGGCTGGGCTGTGGCTGGGCTAGGGCTGGGGCTGGGTCCAGGGCTGGGGCAGGGCTGTGGCTGGGGCTGGGGCTGGTCTGGGATCAGGGATGGGGATGTGTTGTTGGGGTTTGTTTTGAACAAGAGGGGACATGGGTCCCAGGAACACCTGTGCAATTCAGGCCTTGAAGAATTCTCTGTTGATAATACAGTGGCGGAGTAGGAGATGTGAGAAAGTGCTGATTGCTTGGTATGCTGAAGTCCAGCTGCTCCTGAGATGGGAGGCAAGCAAGATAAGGAGGAGGCGAGATCTGGGAAAGAGAGCAATTAGGCCGGATAGAAGAATTCCACAGAGTTGTGAAAACAATGATGTAACCTGTTAGAGAGCAACCAATAGTATGTTGCCAAGTGGGCATAATTATAGCAAACTGTATATAAGATGTGTCTGATGCTCAATAAAGTTGGAATCCGCTGATCAAATTGGTCGTTAAAGCGGCCACCTTCTTGCAGTAAGTGGCGCTCGAACACGGGACCCTAATGAAGACAGACGTTAGGGTTTAAGAAGTTCTTCGGGACGTTGGGAGATTCGCAGTAAGCCGGGAGGCAAGAAGACGGCCGGCCCGGGATAGCAGTACCGGAGGCTGCAAGAAAAGGGAAGACAGCCTTGAAGCCGAAGACGCTGTAGAGCCGGGAACTGCTTAAACGAGGACTGTGCACACAGGTATTAACGTTTAAATCCGGACATGGATTGGCAGGCAGCGTATGATTTATTTATATGCTTTTTAGAAAAGCGACAGTGTAAGTTAAATTTTACAAAGGAGTTGGTGCTGCTGTTAAGCTATGCAGGAGAGTTAGGATATTTTAAGGACCCAAATGAGGTGTTTGAAAGATTGCAGTGGAAAAAGTCTGGACAAGACTTGTGGCTGCATGGCTTAGATGATGAAAAACGAGCAAAGGAGTGTGGAAAATGGTGGAAGATGGTTATGACAGCATTGGATCAGCATCGTGCTGAGCAAATGGCAGCTTATCAAGCCAGGGTACGATTAGATTATACGGACCCAAATGGAGCAAGTGTTACACATGCTGGGTTGCCTTTGTCAGAAGAGGTTCAGGATTATTTAAGAAAGGAGAAGGCTGCGTCTGTAAAAGGACTAGGTGGCAGAGTTGAATTACAATCTGTAACACAGGACTCTGCTGAGGAGCCTTCCCCGTCTCTTCTAGCTGAGCAAATTGTACAGGAGAAGAAAGTAGGTGAGGGAGAGGAGACAAACAGGGCGATAGATCCTGGAGGTGGTGTTAAAGATCATGCAAGAAAGCACGCAGAGTATTGGCGAAAGGTTGCAGAACACTTAAATGCCGAAGGAGATCAGGCAGGGCTTAGCCGGCTGGCTGCTTCACATCAAGCTTTTCCAGTGATGTATACACAGGTCCCTGGGGAGCAGAATGTTGTTCAGGCTGATGTAACTCAATTGCCATGGAAATTGTTATCTCAATTATGACAGACTGCGAGTCAGTTTGGGGTTCAATCTGAACCAGGTAGACAGATGATTGATTTTATTTACATGAACTATAATATGTTGCCTAGAGATTCTTATAATGTTACGAAGCTGATCCTAACAGCATCTCAATTTATGACATTTTTGAATGAGTGGGAACACCTAGCTAGACAATCAGCTGGAGTACAAAGACAGCAAAACGATCCACTATTTGATGTAACAGTAGATCAGTTGTGTGGAACGGGACAAAACGCCTGTTTTGCAAGCATCAGCCCAGATAGTGAGGAGGGCTTTTGACAAGCAGAAGGATGGAAATGCAAATCCTCACTATATGGGAATTAAGCAAGGTAGACAGGAACCTCTTGGTGAATTTGTAGATAAGTTGCTTGCCACACTTAGAGCAGCAAGCCTAGGAGAAGGTATCCGAGAGGCAATTTTAAGGCAGTGTTTAATGCAGAATGGGAACCAGCAGACACAGCAGCTTATTACATCAGTAGATCCTAGATGGACGGTAGCCGAATTGTTGCAGAGGGCTCAGGACTTGCCAAGCAATCCGATGGCCATGTTGACGGAGGTGATTGATAAGGGATTACAAAAACAGGCTGAGGTGTTGTCAATGACAATGACAAAACAGCTTGAGCATAGTCAACAGGTTATGGCAGCCTTAGTACCTTTGCGCACAAACTCGAAAGGGCAAGGCCGACCCTATAAGCAGTCATCAGACGAAATACAGTGTCATCGAAAAGCGTAAGGCAGAGATATCGTCTAAAGTCGTGGCGAGAATGCATGAACTGTGTTAAAACCTACGAACTGAAACAGCGAATGGCTGCTGCAGTTAGAGCAACTTTGTCAGGACGAGATGCAGCGCCAGGTGTATCTGAGTTGCAGCTGAAAGATGTGTCTGAGAACTGTCGACCGATCGACCGGGGCCGCCCCCGATACATCTTGCGGCAACCACACCGCGTTTACCAGCCGTCACCACTGCCGTTTGCACACAGCGGGGAAAAAGCCGGAAAAAGGCAGCTCAGTGTGTTCGACCCCTTTTTATCAACACCTTCCTCTGACATCGCCAGCGACGGCTCAGACTTGGAAGATAACACCATCAGCGAGGAATTCAAACAGCGCCGACTTTGCTTTACGGCCCCTCTTAGAAAAAATGGAGCGCTTGGAGGCTCGCAGTTACAGCGTTCCTGCCACCACACTCCTCCCGCGAGCCCTGCCGGCCCCCGCGGATACCGACGGCTCCGACCAAGGCGGGTACCGGCTGACGCACCACCGACACCGACAGCACCGACAGTAGCAGCGGAGCAGCTGCCACGGCAGCAGCCCCCACCCCTTTCCCCCGCAGCGGCTTTAGCCGCACTACTCTGTTTTGATTTAAAGCAACAGTACTCATTTTGTCATTTCTGATTGTAACGTCTTTCAGAGATTTGTTATTTAGAGTTTTGTTAAGTTTTTCTCATAAGCATAATGAATAAGTAAGCATTTGGTATTTATAAGTACTTAGTACATAGTAATTGCAGTAAGGTGTATGCACTTAGTTAAGAGTTCAAATGGTAAGATTTTCTTTTGGTTCGAACCTTCTTAGTTGTCTGCCTAGGCATTTCAAAGGAGCTCCATGTAATATAGTTAAGGAATGTATAAACAGCTTTTAATTTTGGAAAGTGTTTTTTAGTTAATGTAACAATTTTATTTCTTTTTAGACACTGATTTGATGGATTAATTTTAACATAGTTTTTTAAGGGTTTAAGGATTTTTGGTATTAGCATAAGTTGAGGTTTGTAGCAAATAGGTATTAATTTTAACAACTATTCCTTCACTAATGTGCAGAAGAACCAAGACTAAGAGGAAACAGCATTTCCCATGAAGTCGAACATCGATCACAATAACTGTTATGATAATCTGGGGTCAAAAGCATCAATCGAAAAAAAATATTTTGTCCTGAATGCTGAATTTGAAAATAGGCAGTTTGGGCTGGTAAATACAGAAAACCTATTTTGTGGTGAGAAAAAGGATTTAAATCCCCATGGAAAATTATTGAAAGGGATTGGCATAAGTGGGAAATAAAGACTAGAGAAATTTTAGTTGGGAAATATCAGGAATAATTAAAAGGATTAGTAAAAGGAAAAGTAAGAGACATAAGATTTTGAAGGCAGAGGAATTGAAATAACAAAAGCACAATGGGAAATGGTAAACAAACTAATCAAGGAAGTAGAGAAGAGACTCCAAATGGAATTTGGAAGTGGGTTAAGGAGTTAAAAAATCTGTAGGGCTCCTGAAGAATGTAACTGCTGCCGAGAAGAAAATACACCCGGCTGCTGGTTGCACCCCAGCTGGCCGAGGAGGCAGAGTTCACATATACTGGTGGAGCCTAATTTTGATCCTAACCCTATTTGCACATAAGGAGTCCAATCGAGATCAAAAACCACGTTCCCATGTGTGGAATCTTGATCAGACCGGAGAGAAAAGACTTGAACTTGAAAAAGCAATGGTAAATTTTTCTGCTACAGTTGAAATCATGATAAATGCAAGCATAGATGCAATAAAAGTGCAGCAAATTGAAATCAATAGTCTCTCGAAAATGTCTACTCAGAATAGATTAGCTTTGGATTTTTTATATGTTAAGGAAGGGGGTGTATGTGTAGTCATAAATGTAAGTTGTTGTAGTTATGTTAATGTAGATGAACGAGTGGAAACAGATTTACAGGCGATTGTAAGCCACAATCAGATATTACATCAGATTTCTTTAGATGATACTTCTTGTGGATTTAAAGAAATATGGGATAAATTAACTTTCTGGTTACCAAATCTAAATTGGCTTAAACATTTGTTTGTAATATTGTTGGAATAATTGTAATATTGCTATGCATAATACTCTGCAATTGTTGTTACAAAATACTAAGACCTTTAAGTAAGATTGCTCATGTCAATGAGTTACAAGTAGAGAATTATGATCAGAATGTGATCAGAACAGATGAACTTAATTATGATCCAATTAAGAAGGTTCTGAAATATCTGGAAATTTTAGCACAAATCAATGGTGACAAAAAAAAAAAAAAAGGGGGGGGGGGGAATTGTGATGAATATACTGGTGATTTGTGTTAAAATTGTAAGACTTAGAGTGCACTGGGATTAAGGGTCAGGATCTTCTGAGGCCTGTTTAGAGGGTAAAGAGAAAGAAACCTATCTTGCAGACTTGCAAGGACACTGTCTGGTTAATTGGAGACATCACGGCTGAGAAGGAGCTGTCTTAAAGATAAACATTCAGAACTGGGAATTTGTTTTCTTCAGATAAGAAGCCTGCACAATTGAGCATGTGTGAAAGTGGATGCTCTGACCCTTACCACACTGAATGTAGGGAGAAGGGATTTATATGTTATCTCACCAGTTTGCTATAATTTTACACACCTAGAGGGAAAATCAAAATTCATAACAACACAACATGCATTTTCATTTTCGATTGAAAACATCAACAAATGGTACCAATAAGAGATCAGTATTACTAGGATGAGCAAAAACACATTATTATGGGTAATTTTATATTGGGCAAAGCAATGAAGCTCTTTTGCTCTTGTTGATTGCCTGAAAGTTTTCTGTCTGTGAAGCTAGAGCCTGGCCAGATCTACCTTTACAGATTAAAGAAATCTTGCTACCATTAAACAAATTATGATTTTTGACCATCCTAGAGAAAATAAAGGTGCAACATAACAGGTAATAATGAATTGATTGAACTTTTTCAGACGTGTCTGATAGGGACACCCAGACTTAATGTAAATATGTTTGTTAATTATAGTAGTAAGTTTTAAGGTTCTTAGGTATCATTGTACACATTTTGATTATTGTTAAACTTGTTTATAATTGTATTATGCAAAGTGTTCAAAGAATAACTTCCAAGGCCTTACTTGCACAAAAGAAAAACGGGGGAATTGTTGTTGGGGTTTGTTTTGAGCAAGAGGGGACATGGGTCCCAGGAACACCTGTGCAATTCAGGCCTTGAAGAATTCTCTGTTGATAATATAGTGGCAGAGTAGGAGATGGAGAAAGTGCTGATTGCTTGGTATGCTGAAGTCCAGCTGCCCCTGAGATGGGAGGCAAGCAAGATAAGGAAGAGGTGAGATCTGGGAAAGAGAGCAATTAGGCCGGATAGAAGAATTCCACAGAGTTGTGAAAACAATGATGTAACCTTTTAGAGAGCAACCAATAGTATGTTGCCAAGTGGGCATAATTATAGCAAACTGTATATAAGATGTGTCTGATGCTCAATAAAGTTGGAATCCGCTGATCAAATTGGTCGAATAAGCGGCCCCCTTCTTGCAGTAGTCCAGGTCTGTGGCTGGGCTATGGCTGGAGCTGGGCTGGTGCTGAGGGTGGGGCTGGAGCTGGGCTGGGGCTGGGGCTGGGGCTGGGCTGGGGCAGGGCTGGGGCAGGGCAGGGCAGGGGCTGTGGCAGGGCTGTGGCCGGAGCTGGGCTGGGGCTGGGGATGGGGCCGTGAGTGAGGCTTGGCTGGGGCCGGGGCTGGGGCTGGGGCTGGGGCGGGGACTGGGAGAGGGCTGGGGCTGGGGCTGGGTCCAGGGCTGGGGCTGGGCGGTGGCTGGGTCTGGGTTCGGTGCAGGGCTGGGGCTGGGGCTGGGGCTGGGCTGGGTACAGGGCTGGGGCAGGGGTTGGGCTGGGGCAGGGCTGGGGCAGGGCTAGGGCAGGGCTGGGGCTGGGGCCGGGCTGGGGCTGGGTCCAGGGCTGTGGCTGGGCTGTGGCTGGAGCTGGGCTGGGGCTGAGGTTGGGGCTGGGGCTGGGCTAGGGCAGGGCTGGGGCCGGGGCTGCGACTGTGGCTGGGTCCAGGGCTGGGGCTGGGCTGTGGCTGGGGCTGGGTCCAGGGCAGGTGCTGGGCTGGGGCTGGGGCTGGGCCTGGGCAGAGCTGGGGCAGGGCTGGGCCTGGGCTGGGGATGAGGCTGGGGTGGGGCTGCGGCTGGGTTCGGTGCAGGGCTGGGGCTGGGCCTGGGGCTGGGCTGGGGGCAAGGGTTGGGCTGGGGCGGGGGCTGGGCCTGGGCTTGGGCTGGGCTGGGACTGGGGCTGGGCTGGGGCAGTGCTGGCACAGGTCTGGGGCTGTGGCTGGGTCTGGGGCGGGGACTGGGGCAGGGCTAGGCCTGGGGCTGGGGCTGGGGCTGCGGACAGGGCTGGGGCTAGGGCTGAGGTAGGGGTAGGGCTGGGGCTGGATTGGGGCCAGGGCTGGGGCAGGACTAGGCTTGAGGCTGGGCCTTGGGCTGGGGCTGGGTTGACGCAGGGCTGGGGCTGGGGCTGGAACCAAGGCATGGGCAGGGCTGGGGCTGTGGTTGGGCTGGGGCTGGGGCAGGAACCAAGTCTTGGGCAGGGCTGGGGCTGGGCTGTGGCTGGGCTGGGACCAGGAATGGGCTGGGTCCGGGCCTGGGGCTGGGCTGAGGGCAGGGCTGGGCTAGGGCTAGGGCTGGGGCTGGGTCAGGGCTGGGCTAGGGCTGGGCTGAGGCTGGGGCTGGGTCCAGGGCTGGGGCTGGGCTGGGGCTGGGGCTGGGCTGGGGCAGTGCTGGGGCTGGGCTGTGGCTGGGCTGGGACCAGGAATGGGCTGAGGGCAGGGCTGGGGCTGGGGCTGGGGCTGGGATGGGGCAGGGCTGGGGCTGGGGCTGGGCGGGGGGGCAGGGATGGGGATGGGGCTGGGGCTGGGGTTTGGGCTGGGGCAGTGCTGGGGCTGGGCATGGGATGAGGCTGGGGTGGGGCTGGGGCTGGGCTGGGGCTGGGGCTGGGAGGTGGCTGGGGCTAGGCTGGGGCAGGGTTGGGGCTGGGCTGGGGCTGGGGCTGGGTCCAGGGTGGGGCTGTGTCCAGGGCTGGGGCAGGACTTGGTCCGGGCTGGGGCTGGGGCTGGGGCAGGGCTGGGGCTAGGCTGGGGCTGGGCCTGGGACTGGGCTGTGGCTGGGGCTGGGGACAGGGCTGGGGCCAGGCTGGGTCTGGGGCTGGTCTGGGGGCAGGGCTGGGGCTGGGGGCTGGGATGGGGCAGGACTGGGACTGGGGCAGGGGCACGGGCCGAGGCTGGGGACAGGGCTAGTGGTGGAGCTAGGGCTGGGGCTGGGGCAAGGCTGGGGCTGGGTTCGGCTCAGGGATGGGGCTTGGTCCAGGGCTGGGGCTGGGCTAGGGCAGGGGCTGGGGTTGGGGCTGGGCTGGGGCTGGGTCCAGGGCTGTGTCTGGGCTGTGGCTGGAGCTGGGCTGGGGCTGAGGGTGGGGCTGGGTCTGGGCTGTGGCTGGGCTGCGCAGGGCTGTGGCAGGGCTGGGGCTGGGTCCAGGGCTGTGGCTGGGCTGTGGCTTGAGCTGGGCTGGGGCTGAGTGTGGGGCTGGGGCTGGGCTGTGGCTAGGCTGGGGCAGGGCTGGGGCCGGGCTGGGGCTGGGTCCAGGGCTGTGGCTGGGCTGTGGCTTGAGCTGGGCTGGGGCTTAGGGTGGGGCTGGGGCTGGGCTAGGGCGGGGCTGGGGCTGGGGCTGGGCTGGGGCTGGGTCCAGGACTGGGGCTGTGCTGTGGCTTGAGCTGGGCTGGGGCTGAGGGTGGGGCTGGGGCTGGGCTAGGGCGGGGCTGGGGTCGGGGCTGCGACTGGGGCTGGGTCCAGGGCTGGGGCTGGGCTGGGGATGGGGCTGGGCCAGGGCAGGGCTGGGACAGGGGCTGGGCTGGGGCCGGGGCAGGGGCAGGGCTGGGGCAGGGCTTGAACTGGGGCTGGGCTGGGGCCAAGGTTGGGGCTGTGGCTGGGCTGGTGGGGAGGGTGGGGCTGGGGCTGGGGCTGCAGACAGGGCTGGGGCTAGGGCTGAGGTAGGGGTAGGGCTGGGGCTGGATTGGGGCCGGGGCTAGGGCAGGACTAGGCTTGAGGCTGGGCCTTGGGCTGGGGCTGGGTTGGCGCAGGGCTGGGGCTGGAGCCAGGGTTGGGGCAGGAGCCAGGGCTGGGGCAGGGCAGAGGTCAGGCCTGGGGCTGGGGCTGGGGCAGGGCTGGGGCTAGGCTGGGGCTGGGCCTGGGACTGGGCTGTGGCTGGGGCTGGGGACAGGGCTGGGTCCAGGCTGGGTCTGGGGCTGGTCTGGGGGCATGGCTGGGGCTGGGGGCTGGGATGGGGCAGGACTGGGACTGGGGCAGGGGCACGGGCTGAGGCTGAGGACAGGTCTAGTGGTGGAGCTAGGGCTGGGGCTGGGGCCAGGCTGGGGCTGGGTTCGGCTCAGGGGTGGGGCTTGGTCCAGGGCTGGGGCTGGGCTGGGGCAGGGGCTGGGGGTGGGGCTGGGCTGGGGCTGGGTCCAGGGCTGTGTCTGGGCTGTGGCTGGAGCTGGGCTGGGGCTGAGGGTGAGGCTGGGGCTGGGCTGTGGCTGGGCTGGGCAGGGCTGTGGCAGGGCTGGGGCTGGGGCTGGGGCTGGGGCCAGGGCAGGGCTGGGCTGGGGCAGGGCTGGGGCCGGGCTGGGGCTGGGTTCGGTGCAGGGCTGGGGCTGGGCAGAGTGGGGGCTGGGGCAGGGCTGGGCTACGGCTGGGCTGGGACCGGGGATGGGTCCGGGGGCAGGGCTGGGGCTGGGGCAGGGGCCGGGGCTGGGGCAGGACTGAGGCTGGGGCAGGGCTGGGGCTGGGGCTGGGGCTGGGGCTGGGGCAGGGCTGGGGCTGGGCTGGGGCTGGGGTGGGCTGGGGCAGGGCTGGGGCAGGGGCTGGGCTGGGGCCGAGGGTGGGGCTGGGGCTAGGGCTGGGGCTGAGGGCAGGGCTGGGCTACGGCTGGGGCTGAGGCAGGGGCCGGGGCTGGGGACAGGGCTGGGGTCAGAGCTGGGGCAGGGCTGGGGCTGGGCTGGGGCTGAGCTCGGTGCAGGGCTGGGGCTGGGCAGGGCTGGGCTACGGCTGGGCTGGGACCGGGGATGGGTCAGGGGGTGAAGCTGGGGCTGGGGCTGGGGCAGGGCTGGGCCTGGGCTGGGGATGAGGCTGGGGCTGGGTCCAGGGCTGGGGCTGGGCTATGGCTGGGACTGGGGCAGGGCTAGGCCTGGGCTGGGGGCAAGGATGGGATTTGGGCTGGGGCTGGGCCAGGGCTTGGGCTGGGCTTGGACCGGGCCTGGGCTGGGGTAGGGCTGGCACAGGGCTAGGCCTGGGGCTGGGCTGGGGCCGAGTCTGGGGCCGGGGCTGGGGTCGGGGCAGGGGCAGGGCTGGGGCAGGGCTTGAACTGGGGCTGGGCTGGGGCCAAGGTTGGGGCTGGGGCTGGGCAGGTGGCGAGGGTGGGGCTGGGGCTGGAGACAGGGTTGGGGCAGGAGCCAGGGCTGGGGCAGGGCTGAGGTCAGGCCTGGGGCTGCGGCTGGGGCAGGGCTGGGGCTGGGGCTGGGGCTGGGCCTGGGGCTGGGGTTGGGGACAGGGCTGGGGCCAGGCTGGGTCTGGGGCTGGGCTGAGGGCAGGGCTGGGGCTGGGGGCTGGGATGGGGCAGGACTGGGACTGGGGCAGGGGCACGGGCTGAGGCTTGGGACAGGGCTAGGGCTGGAGCTAGGGCAGGGCTGGGGCCAGGCTGGGGCTGGGTTTGGCTGAGGGGTGGGGCTTGGTCCAGGGCTGGGGCTGGGCTAGGGCAGGGCTGGGGCTGGGGCTGGGCTGGGGCTGGGTCCAGGGCTGTGGCTGGGCCATGGCTGGAGCTGGGCTGGGGCTGAGGGTGGGGCTGGGGCCGGGCTAGGGCTGGGCTGGGGCCGGGGCTGCGACTTGGTCTGGATCCAGGGCTGTGGCAGGGCTGGGGCTGGGCTGGGGCTGGGCCGGGGCAAGGCTGGGCTGGGGCAGGGCTGGGCTGGGGCCGGGGATGGGGCCATGAGTGGGGCTTGGCTGGGGCTGGGGCCGGGGCTGGGGCAGGGGGTGGGGCTGGGGCTCGGGCTGGGGCTGGGGCTGGGTCCAGGGCTGGGGCTGGGCGGTGGATGGGGCTGGGCTGGGGCTGGGCTGGGCCTGGGCTGGGGATGAGGCTGGGGTGGGGCTGGGTGGTGGCTGGGACTGGGCTGGGGGCAGGGATGGGGATGGGACTGGGTCCAGGGCTGGGGCTGGGCTGGGGCTGGGGCTAGGCTGGGGCTGGGCTGGTGCAGGGCTGGGGCTGGGGCTGTGCTTGGGGCCAGGGCTGGGGCTGGGCAGTGGCTGGGGCTGGGCTTGGGATGGGCTGGGGCTGGGACTGGGTCCAGGGCTGGGGCTGGGCTGGGGCTGGGGCTGGGTCCCGGGTGGGGCTGTGTCCAGGGCTGGGGCAGGACTGGGTCCGGGCTGGGGCTGGGGCTGGGCTGAGGGCAGGGCTGGGGCAGGGCTGGGGCTGGGCTGGGGCTGGGTCCAGGGCTGGGGCTGGGCTGGGGCTTGAGCTGGGCTGGGGCTGAGGGTGGGGCAGGGGCTGGGCTAGGGCTGGGCTGTGGCTGGGGCTGGGCTGAGGCTGGGTCCAGGGCTGGGGCTGGGCTGGGGCTGGGGCTGGGCCGGGGCAGGGCTGGGGCAGGAGCTGGGTCCGGGCTGGGGCTGGGCTCGGTGCAGGGCTGGGGCTGGGCAGGGCGGGGCCTGGCGCAGGGCTGTGCTACGGCTGGGCTGGGACCGGGGATGGGTCCCGGGGTGGGGCTGGGGCTGGGGCAGGGCTGGGCCTGGGCTGGGGATGAGGCTGGGGTGGCGCTGGGGCTGGGTCCAGGGCTGGAGCTGGGCTGGGGCTGGGACTGGGGCAGGGCTAGGCCTGGGCTGGGGGCAAGGATGGGTTTTGGGCTGGAGCTGGCCAGGGCTTGGGCTGGGCTGGGACCGGGGCTGGGCTGGGGTAGGGCTGGCACAGGGCTAGGCCTGGGCCTGGGCTGGGGCCAAGACTGGGGCCGGGGCTGGGGCCGGGGCAGGGGCAGGGCTGGGGCAGGGCTTGAACTGGGGCTGGGCTGGGGCCAAGGTTGGGGCTGGGGCTGGGCGGGTGGCGAGGGTGGGGCTGGGGCTGGGCCGGGGCAGGGCTGGGCCTGGGCTGGGGATGAGGCTGGGGTGGGGCTGGGGCTGGGTCCAGGGCAGGGGCTGGGCTGGGGCTGGGGCTGGGGCTGGTCTGGGTCTAGGGCTGGGGCTGTGCTGGTTCTCTGCTGGGGGTGGGCTGGGGACTAGGGCTGGGGCAGGGCTGATGCAGGTCTGGGGCTGGGCTGGGGGCAGGGGCTGGGGCCTGGGGTAGGGCTGGACTGAGGTTGGGGCCGGGGCTGGGGCTGGAGTAGGCTGGAGGCTGGGCCTTGGTCTGGGGCTGGGGGCAGGTCTGGGCTGGGGGCATGGCTGGGGCTGGGCTGGGGGCAGGGCTGGGGCTGGGGCTGGGGCCGGGGCTGGGGCAGGACTGAGGCTGGGGCAGGGCTGGGGCTGGGGCTGGGGCTGGGGCTGGAACCAAGTCTTGGGCATGGATGGGTCTGGGTCTGGGGCTGGGCTGGGGCAGGGCTGGGGCTGGGCATGGACCGTGACTGGGCAGGTGTAGGGCTGGGGCAGGGTCTGGGCTGGGGACGAGGGTGGGGCTGGGGCTGGGGCTGGGGCTGCGGGCAGGGCTGTGGCCAAGCTAGGGCTGGGCTGAGGGCAGGGCTGGGCTAGGGCTGGGGCTGGGGCAGGGCTGGGGCCAGGGCTGAGCCTGGGGCAGGGACTAGGGCAGGGCTTGGGCTGGGGCTGGGGCTGGGGCCGGGCTTGGGCTGGGCTAGAGGCAAGGATGGGGCTGGGGCAGGGCTGGGTCTAGGGCTGAGGTAGGGGTAGGGCTGGGGCTGGGCTGGGGCAGGGCTGGGCTGGGGCAGGGCTAGGCTGGGGCAGGGCTGGAGCCAGGCTGGGGCTGGGTTCGGTGCAGGGCTGGGGCTGGGGCAGGGCTGGGGCCAGGGATGGGGCCGTGAGTGGGGCTTGGCTGGGGCTGGGGAGGGGCTGTGTTGTCGGGCAAGAGGGGACATGGGTCCCGGGAACACCTGTGCAATTCAGGCCTTGAAGAATTCTCTGTTGATAATATAGTGGCAGAGTAGGAGATGTGAGAAAGTGCTGATTGCTTGGTATGCTGAAGTCCAGCTGCCCCTGAGATGGGAGGCAAGCAAGATAAGGAGGAGGCGAGATCTGGGAAAGAGAGCAATTAGGCCGGATAGAAGAATTCCACAGAGTTGTGAAAACAATGATGTAACCTTTTAGAGAGAAACCAATAGTATGTTGCCAAGTGGGCATAATTATAGCAAACTGTATATAAGATGTGTCTGATGCTCAATAAAGTTGGATTCCGCTGATCACATTGATCGTATAGCGGCCCCTTCTTGCAACAATTGGTGGAGAATGCGGGCAGTGGCGCCCGAACAGGGACCCTAATGAAGACAAACGTTAGGGTTTAAGAAGTTCTTCGGGACGTTGAGAGATTCGCAGTAAGCCGGGAGGCAAGAAGGCGGCCGGCCCGGGGTAGCAGTACCGGAGTCTGCAAGAAAAGGGAAGACAGCCTTGAAGCCGAAGACGCTGTAGAGCCGGGAACTGCTTAAACGAGGACTGTGCGCACAGGTATTAACGTTTAAATACGGTTATGGATAGGCAGGCAGCGTATGGTTTATTTATATGCTTTTTAGAAAAGCGACAGTGTAAGTTAAATTTTACAAAGGAGTTGGTGCCGCTGTTAAGCTATGCAGGAGAGTTAGGATATTTTAAGGACCCAAATGAGGTGTTTGAAAGATTGCAGTGGAAAAAGTCTGGACAAGACTTGTGGCTGCATGGCTTAGATGATGAAAAACGAGCAAAGGAGTGTGGAAAATGGTGGAAGATGGTTATGACAGCATTGGATCAGCATCGTGCTGAGCAAATGGCAGCTTATCAAGCCAGGGTACGATTAGATTATACGGACCCAAATGGAGCAAGTGTTACACATGCTGGGTTGCCTTTGTCAGAAGAGGTTCAGGATTATTTAAGAAAGGAGAAGGCTGCGTGTGTAAAAGGGTTAGGTGGCAGAGTTGAATTACAATCTGTAACACAGGACTCTGCTGAGGAGCCTTCCCCGTCTCTTTTAGCTGAGCAAATTGTACAGGAGAAGAAAGTAGGTGAGGGAGAGAAGACAAACAGGGCGATAGATCCTGGAGGGGGTGTTAAAGATCATGCAAGAAAGCACACAGAGTATTGGCGAAAGGTTGCAGAGCACTTAAACGCCGAAGGAGATCAGGAAGGGCTTAGCCGGCTGGCTGCTTCACATCAAGCTTTTCCAGTGATGTATACACAGTTCCCTGGGGAGCAAAATGTTTTTCAGGCTGATGTAACCCAATTGCCATGGAAATTGTTATCTCAATTGAGACAGACTGCGAGTCAGTTTGGGGTTCAATCTGAACCAGCTAGACAGATGATTGATTTCATTTACATGAACTATAATATGTTGCCTAGAGATTCTTATAATGTTATGAACCTGATCCTAACAGCATCTCAATTTATGACATTTTTGAATGAGTGGGAACACCTAGCTAGACAACCAGCTGGAGTACAAAGACAGCAAAACGACCCACTATTTGATGTAACAGTAGATCAGTTGTGTGGAACGGGACAGTATGAGAGACCAGAGTTACAGGCACTTTTACAGCCACCTGTTTTGCAAGCATCAGCCCAGATAGTGAGGAGGGCTTTTGACAAGCAGAAGGATGGAAATGCAAATCCTCACTATATGGGAACTAAGCAAGGTAGACAGGAACCTCTTGGTGAATTTGTAGATAAGTTGCTTGCCACACTTAGAGCAGCAAGCGTAGGAGAAGGTATCCGAGAGGCAATTTTAAGGCAGTGTTTAATGCAGAATGGGAACCAGCAGACGCAACAGCTTATTACATCAGCAGATCCAAGATGGACGGTAGCCGAATTGTTGCAGAGGGCTCAGGACTTGCCAAGCAATCCGATGGCCATGTTGACGGAGGTGATTGATAAGGGATTACAAAAACAGGCTGAGGTGTTGTCAATGACAATGACAAAACAGCTTGAGCATAGTCAACAGGTTATGGCAGCCTTAGTACCTTTGCGCACAAACTCGAAAGGGCAAGGCCGACCCTATAAGCAGTCATCAGACGAAATACAGTGTCATCGAAAAGCGTAAGGCGGAGATATCGTCTAAAGTAATGCCTGGACTTTTGGCCCATAGATCCGCTTTAGGGCATTTCCCTAGCGGAGATAGTTATTTTGATGAAGCTTGTTGGAGAGACTACAGGAACAAGTTGTGGGACTTGGTTATAGATGGTGATAAAACTGCTATAAAGCTGCAAAAGTCGTGGTGGGAATGCATGAACTGTGTTAAAATCTATGAACTGGAACAGCGAATGGCTGCTGCAGTTTCAGCGAATTTGTCAGAACGGGATGCAGCGCCAGTTGTATCTGAATTGTGACCGAAGGAGGTGTTTGAAAAATATCGCCCGGGGCCGCCTCCGGCACAGAGCACAATACCACTGCCGTGCCCTGCAAGACTGAATTTCCACCTCCACCTCCACCGATGGAATTCAGTGAGGCGCCTAATGACCTAGCCCCAGGTGCAGCCTGCCTGGCTAAGGGAGTGGGGGCTTCGGCTGAACTGAACGACAGCGTGGAATCACAAACTGGGACAGTAAATCAGAGGGAGACACCGTTATCTATTTCTCCGGCTCAGTTAGAAAAGTTGGTGGAGCACATGTGTCAAAAACTGATTTTAGAAAGTTCCCAGGAAAAGAAATGCTCTTAGAAAATAAAACGGAGAAGAAACCTAGCTCGGGAGCGGTTGTGCGAATTAACTGGAAAGCGATTGCTCAGGAGGCTATGAAAAATGGATGTTACGATGTGGCTGCTGAGTTGTCTAAGGTACTGTGTTTTCCCGTAACGTATGATATTGATCATAATCAAGGACACTATCAGGTTTCAGACTGGACAGAGGACATTAAGACACTGATGAGAATGATTTTGACTCCTTCTCAAATGATCATGTTTGATGAGTTTTGGGGTCAGTTTTGTCAGCTCTCAGAGAATACACAACAGCAGCAGGGGGATCCCCTGGCTGGAGTCACAGCACAACAATTAATGGGAACAGGACAATGGTTTGGTGTTGAACGACAAGTTCGAAGTGGTCCTGCGGTCTTTCAGGAATCAATGGAATGTGCCCAAAAGGCATTAAAAAGAGTACAAGCAGACCCTAAAAGGCCGCACTATATGTCTTTAAGACAAAAGCCAGAAGAGTCGTTTGCAGAATTTGTAGATCGTGTATGTGAGGCAATGAGTAATTCGGATGTTCCTGACTATTTAAAGGGTTATATGTTAAAAAATGTAGCTTTTGAAGGAGCTAATACAAAAACAAAATCAGTATTGGTAAATTTACCACAGGGGACTACAATTGAGGAGATGCTGGAAAGAGCAGCTAACATACCTTCTGGTCCACAGGCTTTTCTCATAGATACTATGTACAAATTGGCGGAACGATCACTGAAATTGGAAGAGGCTGCGGAGTCACAAACCCAAATATTGGCAGCCTTAGCTCCTTTAAAGGCTAATACGAGGGGGCAACAAGGGGATGTTTTTCAAGGGAAGATACGATGTTATAAGTGTGGTAAAGAAGGGCATATCCGATCACAATGTAGAGTGAAATTTGTATGGTGTGATAATTGTAAAAGTAATTCTCATCCCACCAATGCATGTCAAAGTTCGGGAAACGGCCAGAGCAGCGCGAAGAGCCGCCGCGCCGGGACACAAGTGGCAGCTCCAGTCTATTACCAGCAGGACGCAGAAATGAAAACGACACCTCAGCCTTACAACCGGCAACCAGAGGGAGCATCGGCTTGGACGTGGCAACAGCAGTAGATGCTACCTTAATAGATAATCAGCCCATTAAAGTGGAAACAAATGTAAAGGGACCTATATACATCAATGGTCAGCCTGTAGGAGCATTGTTAATGGGTCGATCATCTATGGGTGTTAAAGGGGTAATGGTATTGCCAGGGGTAATTGATGCGGATTACAGTGGTGTTATTTGTGTTGTGATGTGGAAATGGCATGCGATCTGCCTGTACGAGGTGACAAAGGCTTTGGATCCACAGGGGGACTGGCTCTCTTAACTATACCAATGGGAAGACGACCAGTCGCTGGTGTTGAATTTTGGTATGGGTCTCAGCACGTGAAATTAATTTGCCTGCTAGATACTGGTGCTGACATCACAATCATGAGTAATGCACACTGGCCGAGACACTGGCCTTTAGAGCCAGCAATAGGAGAAGTAGAAGGTGTTGGAGGAGCTCAAGCAGTAATGCAGAGTAGTCACAAAATTGTAGTGAAGATTGAAGGAAAACAGGCCTTAATTACAGTTACAGTTATGCCATTGCCTAATGGAATCAATGCTTTGGTGGGCCGGGATGTGATGCAGCAATTGGGTGTGGTCTTAACCTCAGCACCACAACCCCCCCCCCCCCGCCAGCGGTTTCTGGTACGGCTACTGTCGACCATGGCTCTGTTCTGATTTAAAGCAACAGTACTCATTTTGTCATTTCTGATTGTAATGTCTTTCAGAGATTTGTTATTTAGAGTTTTGTTAAGTTTTTCTAATAAGCATAATGAATAAGTAAGCGTTTGGTATTTATAAGTCCTTGGTACATAGTAATTGCAGTAAGGTGTAAGTACTTTGTAATGAGTTCACATTGTATGATTTTCTTTTGGTTCGAACCTTTTTTAATTGTATGCCTATAGGCATTTCAAAGGAGCTCCATGTAATATAGTTAAGGAATGTATAAGTAGGTTTTAATTTTGGAAAGTGTTTTTTAGTTAATGTAACAATTTTATTTCTTTTTAGACACTGATTTGATGGATTAATTTTAACATAGTCTTTTAAGGTTTTAAGGATTTTTGGTATTAGCATAAGTTAAGGTTTGTAGTAAATAGGTATTAATTTTAACAACTATTCCTTCACTAATGTGCAGAAGAATCAAGACTAAGAGGGAACAGCATTTCCCATGAAGTCAAACATCGATCACAATAACTGTTATGATAATCTGGGGTCAAAAGCATCAATCAAAAAATATTTTGTCCTGAATGCTGAATTTGAAAATAGGCAGTTTGGGCTGGTAAATACAGAAAACCTATTTTGTGGTGAGGAAAAGGATTTAAATCCCCATGGAAAATTATTGAAAGGGATTGGCATAAGTGGGAAATAAAGACTACAGAAATTTTAGTTGAGAAATATCAGGGATAATTAAAAGGATTAGTAAAAAGAAAAGTAAGAGACATAAGATTTTGAAGGAAGAGGAATTGAAATAACAAAAGCACAATGGGAAATGGTAAACAAACTAACCAAGGAAGTAGAGAAGAGACTCCAAATGGAATTTGGAAGTGGGTTAAGGAGTTAAAAAATCTGTAGGGCTCCTGAAGAAGCCAGCCCCAGCCCAGCCCCTGCCCCAGCCCAGCCCTAGCCCAGCCCCAGCCCAGCTCCAGCCACGGCCCAGCCACAGCCCTGGACCCAGCCCCAGCCCAGCCGGATCCCCAGTCGTGCCCCAGCCAAGGCCCCAGCCCCACCCTGGACCCAGCCCCAGCCCAGCCCAGCCCCAGCCAGCCCCAGCCCAGCCACAGCCCCAGCCCCAGTCCAGCCTCTGCCCTGGACCCAGTCCCGGCCCCAGCCCAGCCCCAGCCCCACCCTGGACCCAGCCCCAGCCCCAGCCCTCACCCAGTCCCCGCCCCTGCCCCAGCCCCACCCCTGGCCCCAGCCCCGGCCCCTGCCAAGCCCCACTCACGGCCTCATCCCCTGCCCCAGCCCAGCTCTACCCCAGCCCCCGCCCTGCCCCAGCCCCAGCCCTGCACCGAACCCAGCCCCAGCCCCTCCCCAGCCCCAGCCAAGCCCCACTCACGGCCCCAGCCCTGCCCCAGCCCAGCCCTGCCCCGGCCCAGCCCCAGCCCTGTTGCAAGAAGGGGCCGCTATACGATCAATGTGATCAGCGGAATCCAACTTTATTGAGCATCAGACACATCTTATATACAGTTTGCTATAATTATGCCCACTTGGCAACATATTATTGGTTGCTCTCTAAATGGTTACATCATTGTTTTCACAACTCTGTGGAATTCTTCTATCCAGCCTAATTGCTCTCTTTCCCAGATCTCGCCTCCTCCTTATCTTGCTTGCCTCCCATCTCAGGGGCAGCTGGACTTCAGCATACCAAGCAATCAGCACTTTCTCACATCTCCTACTCCGCCACTATATTATCAACAGAGAATTCTTCAAGGCCTGAATTGCACAGGTGTTCCTGGGACCCATGTCCCCTCTTGCCCGACAACAATTCCCCCGTTTTTCTTTTGTGCAAGTAAGGCCTTGGAAGTTATTCTTTGAACACTTTGCATAATACAATTATAAACAAGTTTAACAATAATCAAAATGAGTACAATGATACCTAAGAACCTTAAAACTTACTACTATAATTAACAAACATATTAACATTAAGTCTGGGTATCCCTATCAGACATGTCTGAAAAAGTTCAATCAATTCATTATTACCTGTTATGTTGCACATTTATTTTCTCCAGGATGGTCAAAAATCATAATTTGTTTAAGGGTAGCAAGATTTCTTTAATCTGTAAAGGTAGATCTGGCCAGGCTCTAGCTTCACAGACAGAAAACTTGCAGGCAATCAGCAAGAGCAAAAGAGCTCCTTTGTTTTGTCCAATATAAAAATTACCCACAATAATGTGTTTTTGCTCATCCTAGTAATACTGATCTCTTATTGGTACCATTTGTTGATGTTTTCAATCGAAAATGAAAATGCATGTTGTGTTGTTATGAATTTTGATTTTCCCTCTAGGTGTGTAAAATTATAGCAAACTGGTGAGATAACATATAAATCCCTTCTCCCTACATTCAGTGTGGTAAGTGTCAAAGCATCCACTTTCACGCATGCTCAATTTTGCAGCCTTCTTATCTGAAGAAAACAAATTCCCAGTTCTGAATGTTTATCTTTAAGACTGCTCCTTCTCAGCCGTGATGTCTCCAATTAACCAGACAGTGTCCTTGCAAGTCTGCAAGAGAGGTTTCTTTCTCTTTACCCTCTAAACAGGCCTCACAAGATCCTGACCCTTAATCCCAGTGCACTCTAAGTCTTACAATTTTAACACGAATCACCAGTATATTCATCACAATTCCCCCCCTCTTTTTTTTTTTTGTCACCATTGATTTGTGTTAAAATTTCCAGATATTTCAGAACCTTCTTAATTGGATCATAATTAAGTTCATCTGTTCTGATCACATTCTGATCATAATTCTCTACTTGTAACTCATTGACATGAGCAATCTTACTTAAAGGTCTTAGTATTTTGTAACAATAATTGCAGAGTATTATGCATAGCAATATTACAATTATTCCAACAATATTACAAACAAATGTTTAAGCCAATTTAGGTTTGGTAACCAGAAAGTTAACTTATCCCATATTTCTTTAAATCCACAAGAAGTATCATCTAAAGAAATCTGATGTAATATCTGATTGTGGTTTACAATCGCCTGTAAATCTGTTTCCACTCGTTCATCTACATTAACATAACTACAACAACTTACATTTATGACTACACATACATATAAAAAATCCAAAGCTAATCTATTCTGAGTAGATATTTTCGAGAGACTATTGATTTCAATTTGCTGCGCTTTTATTGCATCTGTGCTTGCATTTACTATGATTTCAACTGTAGCAGAAAAATTTACCATTGCTTTTTCAAGTTCAAGTCTTTTCTCTCCGGTCTGATCAAGATTCCACACATGGGAACATGGTTTTTGATTTCGATTGGACTCCTTATGTGCAAATAGGGTTAGGATCAAAATTAGGCTCCACCAGTATATGTGAACTCTGCCTCCTCGGCCTGCTGGGGT
Organism: Melanerpes formicivorus; assembly: GCF_026170545.1. Lineage (NCBI taxonomy): Eukaryota > Metazoa > Chordata > Aves > Piciformes > Picidae > Melanerpes > Melanerpes formicivorus. Next base: position 39,058 of record NW_027142930.1, read on the forward strand.
GCAACCAGCAGCCGGGTGTATTTTCTTCTCGGCAGCAGTTACATTCTTCAGGAGCCCTACAGATTTTTTAACTCCTTAACCCACTTCCAAATTCCATTTGGAGTCTCTTCTCTACTTCCTTGGTTAGTTTGTTTACCATTTCCCATTGTGCTTTTGTTATTTCAATTCCTCTTCCTTCAAAATCTTATGTCTCTTACTTTTCCTTTTACTAATCCTTTTAATTATTCCTGATATTTCCCAACTAAAATTTCTCTAGTCTTTATTTCCCACTTATGCCAATCCCTTTCAATAATTTTCCATGGGGATTTAAATCCTTTTTCTCACCACAAAATAGGTTTTCTGTATTTACCAGCCCAAACTGCCTATTTTCAAATTCAGCATTCAGGACAAAATATTTTTTTGATTGATGCTTTTGACCCCAGATTATCATAATAGTTATTGTGATCGATGTTCGACTTCGTGGGAAATGCTGTTTCCTCTTAGTCTTGGTTCTTCTGCACATTAGTGAAGGAATAGTTGTTAAAATTAATACCTATTTACTACAAACCTTAACTTATGCTAATACCGAAAATCCTTAAACCCTTAAAAAACTATGTTAAAATTAATCCATCAAATCAGTGTCTAAAAAGAAATAAAATTGTTACATTAACTAAAAAACACTTTCCAAAATTAAAAGCTGTTTATACATTCCTTAACTATATTACATGGAGCTCCTTTGAAATGCCTAGGCAGACAACTAAGAAGGTTCGAACCAAAAGAAAATCTTACAATTTGAACTCTTAACTAAGTGCATACACCTTACTGCAATTACTATGTACTAAGTACTTATAAATACCAAATGCTTACTTATTCATTATGCTTATGAGAAAAACTTAACAAAACTCTAAATAACAAATCTCTGAAAGACGTTACAATCAGAAATGACAAAATGAGTACTGTTGCTTTAAATCAAAACAGAGTGGTGTGGCTAAAGCCGCTGTGGGGGAAAGGGGTGGGGGCTGCTGCCGTGGCAGCTGCTCCGCTGCTACTGTCGGTGCTGTCGGTGTCGGTGGTGCGTCAGCCGGTACCGCCTTTGTCGGAGCTGTCAGTATCCGCGGGGGCCGGCAGGGCTTGCGGGAGGAGAGCGGTGGCAGGAACGCTGTAAACGCGAGCCTCCAAGCGCTTCATTTTTTCTAAGAGGGGCCGTAAAGCAAAGTCGGCGCTGTTTGAATTCCTCGCTGCCGGTATTGTCTTCCGAATCCGAGCCGTCGCTAGCGATGTCAGAGGAAGGTTCCCCGCTGTGTGCAAACGGCAGTGGTGACAGCTGGTAAACGCGGTGTGGTCGCCGCAAGATGTATCGGGGGCGGCCCCGGTCGATCGGTCGACAGTTCTCAGACACATCTTTCAGCTGCAACTCAGATACACCTGGCGCTGCATCTCGTCCTGACAAAGTTGCTCTAACTGCAGCAGCCATTCGCTGTTTCAGTTCATAGGTTTTAACACAGTTCATGCATTCTCGCCATGACTTTTGCAGATTTATAGCAGTTTTATCACCATCTATAACCAAGTCCCACAACTTGTTCCTGTATTCTCTCCAACAAGCTTCATCAAAATAACTATCTCCGCTAGGGAAATGCCCTAAAGCGGATCTATGGGCCAAAAGTCCAGGCATTACTTTAGACGATATCTCCGCCTTACGCTTTTCGATGACACTGTATTTCATCTGATGACTGCTTATAGGGTCGGCCTTGCCCTTTCAAGTTTGTGTGCAAAGGTACTAAGGCTGCCATAACCTGTTGACTATGCTCAAGCTGTTTTGTCATTGTCATTGACAACACCTCAGCCTGTTTTTGTAATCCCTTATCAATCACCTCCGTCAACATGGCCATCGGATTGCTTGGCAAGTCCTGAGCCCTCTGCAACAATTCGGCTACCGTCCATCTAGGATCTGCTGATGTAATAAGCTGCTGCGTCTGCTGGTTCCCATTCTGCATTAAACACTGCCTTAAAATTGCCTCTCGGATACCTTCTCCTACGCTTGCTGCTCTAAGTGCGGCAAGCAACTTATCCACAAATTCACCAAGAAGTTCCTGTCTACCTTGCTTAATTCCCATATAGTGAGGATTTGCATTTCCATCCTTCTGCTTGTCAAAAGCCCTCCTTACTATCTGGGCTGATGCTTGCAAAACAGGTGGCTGTAAAAGTGCCTGTAACTCTGGTCTCTCATACTGTCCCGTTCCACACAACTGATCTACTGTTACATCAAATAGTGGATCATTTTGCTGTCTTTGTACTCCAGCTGATTGTCTAGCTAGGTGTTCCCACTCATTCAAAAATGTCATAAATTGAGATGCTGTTAGGATCAGGTTCATAACATTATAAGAATCTCTAGGCAACATATTATAGTTCATGTAAATAAAATCAATTATCTGTCTAGCTGGTTCAGATTGAACCCCAAATCGACTCGCAGTCTGTCTTAATTGAGATAACAATTTCCATGGCAATTGAGTTACATCAGCCTGAAAAACATTTTGCTCCCCAGGGACCTGTGTATACATCACTGGAAAAGCTTGATGTGAAGCAGCCAGCCGGCTAAGCCCTTCCTGATCTCCTTCGGCATTTAAGTGTTCTGCAACCTTTCGCCAATACTCTGCGTGCTTTCTTGCATGATCTTTAACACCACCTCCAGGATCTATCGCCCTGTTTGTCTCCTCTCCCTCACCTACTTTCTTCTCCCGTACAATTTGCACACGCAGCCTTCTCCTTTCTTAAATAATCCTGAACCTCTTCTGACAAAGGCAACCCAGCATGTGTAACACTTGCTCCATTTGGGTCCGTATAATCTAATCGTACCCTGGCTTGATAAGCTGCCATTTGCTCAGCACGATGCTGATCCAATGCTGTCATAACCATCTTCCACCATTTTCCACACTCCTTTGCTCGTTTTTCATCACCTAAGCCATGCAGCCACAAGTCTTGTCCAGACTTTTTCCACTGCAATCTTTCAAACACCTCATTTGGGTCCTTAAAATATCCTAACTCTTCTGCATAGCTTAACAGCGGCACCAACTCCTTTGTAAAATTTAACTTACACTGTCGCTTTTCTAAAAAGCATATAAATAAATCATACGCTGCCTGCCTATCCATATCCGGATTTAAACGTTAATACCTGTGCGCACAGTCCTCGTTTAAGCAGTTCCCGGCTCTACAGCGTCTTCGGCTTCAAGGCTGTCTTCCCTTTTCTTGCAGCCTCCGGTACTGCTATCCCGGGCCGGCCGCCTTCTTGCCTCCCGGCTTACTGCGAATCTCTCAACGTCCCGAAGAACTTCTTAAACCCTAACGTTTGTCTTCATTAGGGTCCCGTGTTCGAGCGCCACTTACTGCAAGAAGGGGGCCGCTTATTCGACCAATTTGATCAGCGGATTCCAACTTTATTGAGCATCAGACACATCTTATATACAGTTTGCTATAATTATGCCCACTTGGCAACATATTATTGGTTGCACTCTAAATGGTTACATCATTGTTTTCACAACTCTGTGGAATTCTTCTATCCGGCCTAATTGCTCTCTTTCCCAGATCTCGCCTCCTCCTTATCTTGCTTGCCTCCCATCTCAGGGGCAGCTGGACTTCAGCATACCAAGCAATCAGCACTTTCTCACATCTCCTACTCCGCCACTATATTATCAACAGAGAATTCTTCAAGGCCTGAATTGAACAGGTGTTCCTGGGACCCATGTTCCCTCTTGCCCGACAACACTGGAGCTAGGGCAGGGCTGGGGCCAGGCTGGGGCTGGGTTCGGCTCAGGGGTGGGCCTTGGTCCAGGGCTGGGGCTGAGCTAGGGCAGGGCTGGGGCTGGGGCTGGGCTGGGGCTTGGTCCAGGGCTGGGGCTGGGCTAGGGCAGGGCTGTGGCTGGAGCTGGGCTGGGGCTGAGGGTGGGGCTGGGGCTGGGCTAGGACTGGGCTGGGGCCAGGGCTGCGACTGGGGCTGGATCCAGGGCTGGGGCAGGGCTGGGGCTGGGGCTGGGCTGGGGCAGGCCTGGGGCTGGGCCGGGGCAGGGCTGGGCTGGGGCAGGGCTGGAGCCAGGCTGTGGCTGGGTTCGGTGCAGGGCTGGGGCTGGGGGAGGGCTGGGCTGGGGCCAGGGATGGGGCCGTGAGTGGGGCTTGGCTGGGGCTGGGGCTGGGGCTGGGGCTGGGGCTGGGGCTGGGGCTGGGCCTGGGCAGGGCTGGGCTGGGGCAGGGCTGGGCCTGGACTGGGGATGAGGCTGGGGTGGGGCTGGGGCTGGGTCCAGGGCAGGGGCTGGACTGGGGATGAGGCTGGGGTGGGGCTGGGGCTGGGTTCAGGGCAGGGGCTGGGCTGGGGCTGGGGATGAGGCTGGGGAAGGGCTGGGGCAGGGGTGGGGCTGAGGCTGGGTCCAGGGTGGTGCTGGGGCTGGCCTGGGGCTGGACTGGGGCTGGGGCTAGGCTGGGGCAGGGCTGGGGCAGGGCTGGGGCTGGGGATGCGTCCAGGGTGGGGCTGTGTCCAGGGCTGGGGCAGGACTGAGTCCGGGCTGGGGCTCGGCTGAGGGCAGGGTTGGGGCAGGGCTGGAGATTGGCTGGGGCTGTGTCCAGGGCAGGGGCTGGGCTGGGGATGAGGCTGGGGTGGGGCTGGGGCAGGGCTGGGCTACGGCTGGGCTGGGACTGGGGATGGGTCAGGGGTGGGGCTGGGGCTGGGTCAGGGCTAGGCCTGGGCTGGGGATGAGGCTGGGGTGGGGCTGGGGCTGGGTCCAGGGCTGGGGCTGGGCTGGGGCTGGGACTGGGGCAGGACTGGGACTGGGGTAGGGGCACGGGCCGAGGCTGGGGGCAAGGATGGGATTTGGGCTGGGGCTGGGCCAGGGCTTGGGCTGGGCTGGGACCGGGGCTGGGCTGGGGTAGGGCTGGCACAGGGCTAGGCCTGGGGCTGGGCTGGGGCTGAGTCTGGGGCCGGGGCTGGGGCCGGGGCAGGGGCGGGGCTGGGGCAGGGCTTGAACTGGGGCTGGGCTGGGGGGAAGGTTGGAGCTGGGGCTGGGCTGGTGGGGAGGGTGTGGCTGGGGCTGGGGCTGGGGCTACGGACAGGGCTGGGGCTAGGGCTGAGGTAGGTGTAGGGCTGGGGCTGGATTGGGGCCAGGGCTGGGGCAGGACTAGGCTTGAGGCTGGGCCTTGGGCTGGGGCTGGGTTGGTGCAGGGCTGGGGCTGGGGCTGGAACCAAGGCTTGGGCAGGGCTGGGGCTGGTGCTGGAGCCAGGGCTGGGGTAGGAGCCAGGGCTGGGGCAGGGCTGAGGTCCGGCCAGGGGCTGCGGCTGGGGCAGGGCTGGGGCGAGGCTGGGGCTGGGCCTGGGACTGGGCTGAGGGCACGGCTGGGCTAGGCCTGGGGCTGGGGCAGGGCTGGGGCTAGGCTGGGCTGAGGTCGGGGCTGGGGCTGGGGCTGGGACTGGGGCAGGGCAGGGCTGGGCTAGGGCAGGGCTGGGTCCAGGGTTGTGGCTGGCCTGTGGCTGGAGCTGGGCTGGGGCTGAGGATGGGGCTGGGGCTGTGCTAGGGCTGGGCTGGGGCCGAGGCCGCGACTGGGGCTGGATCCAGGGCTGGAGCTGGGCTGGGGCTGGGGCTGTGCTGGGGCAGGGCTGGGGCTGGGGCTGGGGCTGGGTTGGTGCAGGGCTGGGGCTGGGGCTGGAACCAAGGCTTGGGCAGGGCTGGGGCTGGTGCTGGAGCCAGGGCTGGGGTAGGAGCCAGGGCTGGGGCAGGGCTGAGGTCCGGCCAGGGGCTGCGGCTGGGGCAGGGCTGGGGCGAGGCTGGGGCTGGGCCTGGGACTGGGCTGAGGGCACGGCTGGGCTAGGCCTGGGGCTGGGGCAGGGCTGGGGCTAGGCTGGGCTGAGGTCGGGGCTGGGGCTGGGGCTGGGACTGGGGCAGGGCAGGGCTGGGCTAGGGCAGGGCTGGGTCCAGGGTTGTGGCTGGCCTGTGGCTGGAGCTGGGCTGGGGCTGAGGATGGGGCTGGGGCTGTGCTAGGGCTGGGCTGGGGCCGAGGCCGCGACTGGGGCTGGATCCAGGGCTGGAGCTGGGCTGGGGCTGGGGCTGTGCTGGGGCAGGGCTGGGGCTGGGGCTGGGGCTGGGGCTGGGGCTGGGGCTGGGGCTGGGCTGGGGCTGGGCCGGGGCAGGGCTGGGGCTGGGGCAGGGCTGGGCTGGGGCCGGTGATGGGGCCGTGAGTGGGGCTTGGCAGGGGCCGGGTCTGGGGCCGGGGGTGGGGCTGGGGCAGGGGCGGGGACTGGGAGAGGGCTGGGGCTGGGGCTGGGTCCAGGGCTGGGGCTGGGCGGTGGCTGGGGCTGGGCTGGGGCAGGGCTGGGCCTGGGGTTGGGATGAGCCTGGCGTGGGGCTGGGGCTGGGGATGAGGCTGGGGCAGGGCTGGGGCAGGGCTGGGGCTGGGGCTGGGTCCAGGGTGGTGCTGGGGCTGGGCTGTGGGCAGGGCTGGGGCTGGGCGGTGGCTGGGGCTGGCCTGGGGCTGGGCGGGGGCTGGGACTGGGTCCAGGGCTGGGGCTGGACTGGGGCTGGGTCCAGGGTGGGGCTGTGTCCAGGGCTGGGGCAGGCTTGGGTCCGGGCTGGGGCAGGGGCAGGCCTGAGGGCAGGGCTGGGGCAGGGCTGGGGATTGGCTGGGGCTGTGTCCAGGGCTGGGGCTGGGCTGGGGCTGTGGCTGGGGCTGGGCTGGGGCTGTGTCCAGGGCAGGGGCTGGGCTGGGGCTGGGGCTGGGGCTGGGCCGGGGCAGGGCTGGGGCAGGGGCTGGGCTGGGGCTGAGGGTGGGGCAGGGGCAAAGGCTGGGGCTGAGGGCAGGACTGGGCTAGGGCTGGGGCTGGGGTAGGGGCCGGGGCTGGGGCCGGGGCTGGGGACAGGGCTGGGGCTGGGCGGCGGCTGGTGCTGGCCTGGGGCTGGGCGGGGGCTGGGACTGGGTCCAGGGCAGGGGCTGGACTGGGGCTGGGGCTGGGTTGGCGCAGGGCTGGGGCTGGGGCTGGAACCAAGTCTTGGGCAGGGCTGGTGCTGGGGCTGGAGCCAGGGCTGGGGCAGGAGCCAGGGCTGGGGCAGGGCTGTGGCTAGGCTGGGGCTGGGCCTGGGGCTGGGCTGTGGCTGGGGCTGGGTCCGGGCTTGGGGCTGGGCTGAGGGCAGGGCTGGGCTAGGGCTGGGGCTGGGTCAGGGCTGGGCTTTGGCTGGGCTGGGACTGGGGATGGGGCCGGGGCTGGGGCTGGGGCTGGGGCTGGGATGGGGCAGGGCTGGGGCTGGGTCTGGGCTGGGGGCAGGGATGGGGCTGGGGCTGGGGCTGGGGCTGGGGCTGGGCTGGGGCAGGGCTGGGGCGGGGCAGGGGATGATCCTGGGGTGGTGCTGGGGCTGGGTCCAGGGCAGGGCTAGTGCTGGGGCTGGGGCTGGGCTGGGGCCGAGGGCGAGGCTTGGGCAGGGCTGGGGCTGGGGCTGGAACCAAGTCTTGGGCAGGGCTGCGGCTGGGGCTGGGGCTGGGGCTGGGCAGGGCTGGGGCTGGGCATGGACCGGGACTGGGCAGGGGTAGGGCTGGGGCAGGGGCTGGGCTGGGGACGAGAGTGGGGCAGGGCTGGGGCTGGGCATGGACCGGGACTGGGCAGGGGTAGGGCCAGGGCTGGGGGCTGGGCTGGGGCTGGGTTTGGGCTGGGTTTGGGCTGGGGCTGGGTCCAGGGCTGGGGCTGGGTCCCGGGCTGGGGCTGGTCTGTGGCTGGAGCTGGGCTGGGGCTGAGGGTGGGGCTGGGGTTGGGCTGGGGCAGGGCTGGGGCAGGGCAGGGCAGGGGCTGTGGCTGGGCTGTGGCTGGAGCTGGGCTGGGGCCGGGGATGGGGCCGTGAGTGGGGCTTGGCTGGGGACGGGGCTGGGGTTGGGGCTGGGGCGGGGACTGGGAGAGGGATCGGGCTGGAGCTGGGTCCAGGGCTGGAGCTGGGGTTGGGCTGGGGAAGGGCTGGGGCTGGGCTAGGGCAGGGCTGGGGCTGGGGCTGGGCTGGGGCAGGGCTTTGGCTGGGGCTGGGGCAGGGCTGGGTACAGGGCTGGGGCTGGGGTTGGGCTGGGGCAGGGCTGGGGCTGGGCTAGGGCAGGGCTGGGGCTGGGGCTGGGCTGGGGCTGGGTCCAGGGCTGGGGCTGGTCTGTGGCTGGAGCTGGGCTGGGGCTGAGGGTGGGGCTGGGGTTGGGCTGGGGCAGGGCTGGGGCTGGGCTAGGGCAGGGCTGGGGCTGGGGCTGGGCTGGGGCAGGGCTTTGGCTGGGGCTGGGGCAGGGCTGGGTACAGGGCAGGGGCTGGGGTTGGGCTGGGGCAGGGCTGGGGCTGGGCTAGGGCAGGGCTGGGGCTGGGGCTGGGCTGGGGCTGGGTCCAGGGCTGGGGCTGGTCTGTGGCTGGAGCTGGGCTGGGGCTGAGGGTGGGGCTGGGGTTGGGCTGGGGCAGGGCTGGGGCTGGGCTAGGGCACGGCTTGGTCTGGGACTGGGCTGTGGCTGGAGCTGGGCTGGGTCTGAGGGTGGGGCTGGGGATAGGCTAGGGCAGGGCTGGTGCCGGGGCTGCGACTGGGGCTGGGGCTGGGCTGGGGCTGGGTCCACGGCACGGGCTGGGTCGAGGGCAGGGGCTGGGCTGGGTCTGGGGCTGGGCTGAGGGCAGGGTTGGGCTGAGGGCAGGGCTGGGGCTGGGGCTGGGGCTGGGGTTGGGCTGGGGCTGGGTCTGGGGCTGGGCTAGGGCTGGGGCTGGGTCCAGGGCTGGGGCAGGGCTGGGGCTGGGGCTGGGGCTGGTCTGGGGTCAGGGATGGGGATGTGTTGTTGGGGTTTGTTTTGAGCAAGAGGGGACATGGGTCCCAGGAACACCTGTGCAATTCAGGCCTTGAAGAATTCTCTGTTGATAATACAGTGGCGGAGTAGGAGATGTGAGAAAGTGCTGATTGCTTGGTATGCTGAAGTCCAGCTGCTCCTGAGATGGGAGGCAAGCAAGATAAGGAGGAGGCGAGATCTGGGAAAGAGAGCAATTAGGCCGGATAGAAGAATTCCACAGAGTTGTGAAAACAATGATGTAACCTGTTAGAGAGCAACCAATAGTATGTTGCCAAGTGGGCATAATTATAGCAAACTGTATATAAGATGTGTCTGATGCTCAATAAAGTTGGAATCCGCTGATCAAATTGGTCGTTAAAGCGGCCACCTTCTTGCAGTAAGTGGCGCTCGAACACGGGACCCTAATGAAGACAGACGTTAGGGTTTAAGAAGTTCTTCGGGACGTTGGGAGATTCGCAGTAAGCCGGGAGGCAAGAAGACGGCCGGCCTGGGATAGCAGTACCGGAGGCTGCAAGAAAAGGGAAGACAGCCTTGAAGCCGAAGACGCTGTAGAGCCGCGAACTGCTTAAACGAGGACTGTGCACACAGGTATTAACGTTTAAATCCGGACATGGATAGGCAGGCAGCGTATGATTTATTTATATGCTTTTTAGAAAAGCGACAGTGTAAGTTAAATTTTACAAAGGAGTTGGTGCTGCTGTTAAGCTATGCAGGAGAGTTAGGATATTTTAAGGACCCAAATGAGGTGTTTGAAAGATTGCAGTGGAAAAAGTCTGGACAAGACTTGTGGCTGCATGGCTTAGATGATGAAAAACGAGCAAAGGAGTGTGGAAAATGGTGGAAGATGGTTATGACAGCATTGGATCAGCATCGTGCTGAGCAAATGGCAGCTTATCAAGCCAGGGTACGATTAGATTATACGGACCCAAATGGAGCAAGTGTTACACATGCTGGGTTGCCTTTGTCAGAAGAGGTTCAGGATTATTTAAGAAAGGAGAAGGCTGCGTGTGTAAAAGGACTAGGTGGCAGAGTTGAATTACAATCTGTAACACAGGACTCTGCTGAGGAGCCTTCCCCGTCTCTTTTAGCTGAGCAAATTGTACAGGAGAAGAAAGTAGGTGAGGGAGAGGAGACAAACAGGGCGATAGATCCTGGAGGTGGTGTTAAAGATCATGCAAGAAAGCACGCAGAGTATTGGCGAAAGGTTGCAGAACACTTAAATGCCGAAGGAGATCAGGCAGGGCTTAGCTGGCTGGCTGCTTCACATCAAGCTTTTCCAGTGATGTATACACAGGTCCCTGGGGAGCAGAATGTTGTTCAGGCTGATGTAACTCAATTGCCATGGAAATTGTTATCTCAATTATGACAGACTGCGAGTCAGTTTGGGGTTCAATCTGAACCAGGTAGACAGATGATTGATTTTATTTACATGAACTATAATATGTTGCCTAGAGATTCTTATAATGTTACGAAGCTGATCCTAACAGCATCTCAATTTATGACATTTTTGAATGAGTGGGAACACCTAGCTAGACAATCAGCTGGAGTACAAAGACAGCAAAACGACCCACTATTTGATGTAACAGTAGATCAGTTGTGTGGAACGGGACAGTATGAGAGACCAGAGTTACAGGCACTTTTACAGCCGCCTGTTTTGCAAGCATCAGCCCAGATAGTGAGGAGGGCTTTTGACAAGCAGAAGGATGGAAATGCAAATCCTCACTATATGGGAATTAAGCAAGGTAGACAGGAACCTCTTGGTGAATTTGTAGATAAGTTGCTTGCCGCACTTAGAGCAGCAAGCCTAGGAGAAGGTATCCGAGAGGCAATTTTAAGGCAGTGTTTAATGCAGAATGGGAACCAGCAGACGCAGCAGCTTATTACATCAGCAGATCCTAGATGGACGGTAGCCGAATTGTTGCAGAGGGCTCAGGACTTGCCAAGCAATCCGATGGCCATGTTGACGGAGGTGATTGATAAGGGATTACAAAAACAGGCTGAGGTGTTGTCAATGACAATGACAAAACAGCTTGAGCATAGTCAACAGGTTATGGCAGCCTTAGTACCTTTGCGCACAAACTCGAAAGGGCAAGGCCGACCCTATAAGCAGTCATCAGACGAAATACAGTGTCATCGAAAAGCGTAAGGCGGAGATATCGTCTAAAGTCGTGGCGAGAATGCATGAACTGTGTTAAAACCTACGAACTGAAACAGCGAATGGCTGCTGCAGTTAGAGCAACTTTGTCAGGACGAGATGCAGCGCCAGGTGTATCTGAGTTGCAGCTGAAAGATGTGTCTGAGAACTGTCGACCGATCGACCGGGGCCGCCCCCGATACATCTTGCGGCGACCACACCGCGTTTACCAGCTGTCACCACTGCCGTTTGCACACAGCGGGGAAAAAGCCGGAAAAAGGCAGCTCAGTGTGTTCGACCCCTTTTTATCAACACCTTCCTCTGACATCGCCAGCGGCGGCTCAGACTTGGAAGATAACACCAGCAGCGAGGAATTCAAACAGCGCCGACTTTGCTTTACGGCCCCTCTTAGAAAAAATGGAGCGCTTGGAGGCTCGCAGTTACAGCGTTCCTGCCACCACACTCCTCCCGCGAGCCCTGCCGGCCCCCGCGGATACCGACGGCTCCGACCAAGGCGGGTACCGGCTGACGTACCACCGACACCGACAGCACCGACAGTAGCAGCGGAGCAGCTGCCACGGCAGCAGCCCCCACCCCTTTCCCCCGCAGCGGCTTTAGCCGCACTACTCTGTTTTGATTTAAAGCAACAGTACTCATTTTGTCATTTCTGATTGTAACGTCTTTCAGAGATTTGTTATTTAGAGTTTTGTTAAGTTTTTCTCATAAGCATAATGAATAAGTAAGCATTTGGTATTTATAAGTACTTAGTACATAGTAATTGCAGTAAGGTGTATGCACTTAGTTAAGAGTTCAAATTGTAAGATTTTCTTTTGGTTCGAACCTTCTTAGTTGTCTGCCTAGGCATTTCAAAGGAGCTCCATGTAATATAGTTAAGGAATGTATAAACAGCTTTTAATTTTGGAAAGTGTTTTTTAGTTAATGTAACAATTTTATTTCTTTTTAGACACTGATTTGATGGATTAATTTTAACATAGTTTTTTAAGGGTTTAAGGATTTTTGGTATTAGCATAAGTTGAGGTTTGTAGCAAATAGGTATTAATTTTAACAACTATTCCTTCACTAATGTGCAGAAGAACCAAGACTAAGAGGAAACAGCATTTCCCATGAAGTCGAACATCGATCACAATAACTGTTATGATAATCTGGGGTCAAAAGCATCAATCGAAAAAAAATATTTTGTCCTGAATGCTGAATTTGAAAATAGGCAGTTTGGGCTGGTAAATACAGAAAACCTATTTTGTGGTGAGAAAAAGGATTTAAATCCCCATGGAAAATTATTGAAAGGGATTGGCATAAGTGGGAAATAAAGACTAGAGAAATTTTAGTTGGGAAATATCAGGAATAATTAAAAGGATTAGTAAAAGGAAAAGTAAGAGACATAAGATATTGGAGGAACAGGAATTGAAATAACAAAAGCACAATGGGAAATGGTAAACAAACTAACCAAGGAAGTAGAGAAGAGACTCCAAATGGAATTTGGAAGTGGGTTAAGGAGTTAAAAAATCTGTAGGGCTCCTGAAGAATGTAACTGCTGCCGAGAAGAAAATACACCCAGCTGCTGGTTGCACCCCAGCAGGCCGAGGAGGCAGAGTTCACATATACTGGTGGAGCCTAATTTTGATCCTAACCCTATTTGCACATAAGGAGTCCAATCGAGATCAAAAACCACGTTCCCATGTGTGGAATCTTGATCAGACCAGAGAGAAAAGACTTGAACTTGAAAAAGCAATGGTAAATTTTTCTGCTACAGTTGAAATCATGATAAATGCAAGCATAGATGCAATAAAAGTGAAGCAAATTGAAATCAATAGTCTCTCGAAAATGTCTACTCAGAATAGATTAGCTTTGGATTTTTTATATGTTAAGGAAGGGGGTGTATGTGTAGTCATAAATGTAAGTTGTTGTAGTTATGTTAATGTAGATGAACGAGTGGAAACAGATTTACAGGCGATTGTAAGCCACAATCAGATATTACATCAGATTTCTTTAGATGATACTTCTTGTGGATTTAAAGAAATATGGGATAAATTAACTTTCTGGTTACCAAATCTAAATTGGCTTAAACATTTGTTTGTAATATTGTTGGAATAATTGTAATATTGCTATGCATAATACTCTGCAATTGTTGTTACAAAATACTAAGACCTTTAAGTAAGATTGCTCATGTCAATGAGTTACAAGTAGAGAATTATGATCAGAATGTGATCAGAACAGATGAACTTAATTATGATCCAATTAAGAAGGTTCTGAAATATCTGGAAATTTTAACACAAATCAATGGTGACAAAAAAAAAAAAAAAAGGGGGGGGGGGGAATTGTGATGAATATACTGGTGATTTGTGTTAAAATTGTAAGACTTAGAGTGCACTGGGATTAAGGGTCAGGATCTTCTGAGGCCTGTTTAGAGGGTAAAGAGAAAGAAACCTATCTTGCAGACTTGCAAGGACACTGTCTGGTTAATTGGAGACATCACGGCTGAGAAGGAGCTGTCTTAAAGATAAACATTCAGAACTGGGAATTTGTTTTCTTCAGATAAGAAGCCTGCACAATTGAGCATGTGTGAAAGTGGATGCTCTGACCCTTACCACACTGAATGTAGGGAGAAGGGATTTATATGTTATCTCACCAGTTTGCTATAATTTTACACACCTAGAGGGAAAATCAAAATTCATAACAACACAACATGCATTTTCATTTTCGATTGAAAACATCAACAAATGGTACCAATAAGAGATCAGTATTACTGGGATGAGCAAAAACACATTATTATGGGTAATTTTATATTGGGCAAAGCAATGAAGCTCTTTTGCTCTTGTTGATTGCCTGAAAGTTTTCTGTCTGTGAAGCTAGAGCCTGGCCAGATCTACCTTTACAGATTAAAGAAATCTTGCTACCATTAAACAAATTATGATTTTTGACCATCCTAGAGAAAATAAAGGTGCAACATAACAGGTAATAATGAATTGATTGAACTTTTTCAGACATGTCTGATAGGGACATCCAGACTTAATGTAAATATGTTTGTTAATTATAGTAGTAAGTTTTAAGGTTCTTAGGTATCATTGTACACATTTTGATTATTGTTAAACTTGTTTATAATTGTATTATGCAAAGTGTTCAAAGAATAACTTCCAAGGCCTTACTTGCACAAAAGAAAAACGGGGGAATTGTTGTTGGGGTTTGTTTTGAGCAAGAGGGGACATGGGTCCCAGGAACACCTGTGCAATTCAGGCCTTGAAGAATTCTCTGTTGATGATATAGTGGCGGAGTGGGAGATGTGAGAAAGTGCTGATTGCATGGTATGCTGAAGTCCAGCTGCCCCTGAGATGGGAGGCAAGCAAGATAAGGAGGAGGCGAGATCTGGGAAAGAGAGCAATTAGGCCGGATAGAAGAATTCCACAGAGTTGTGAAAACAATGATGTAACCTTTTAGAGAGCAACCAATAGTATGTTGCCAAGTGGGCATAATTATAGCAAACTGTATATAAGATGTGTCTGATGCTCAATAAAGTGGGAATCCGCTGATCAAATTGGTCGTAAAAGCGGCCCCCTTCTTGCAGTAGTCCAGGTCTGTGGCTGGGCTATGGCTGGAGCTGGGCTGGTGCTGAGGGTGGGGCTGGAGCTGGGCTGGGGCTGGGGCTGGGGCTGGGCTGGGGCAGGGCTGGGGCAGGGCAGGGCAGGGGCTGTGGCTGGGCTGTGGCTGGAGCTGGGCTGGGGCCGGGGATGGGGCCGTGAGTGGGGCTTGGCTGGGGCCGGGGCTGGGGCTGGGGCTGGGGCGGGGACTGGGAGAGGGCTGGGGCTGGGGCTGGGTCCAGGGCTGGGGCTGGGCGGTGGCTGGGTCTGGGTTCGGTGCAGGGCTGGGGCTGGGGCTGGGGCTGGGCTGGGTACAGGGCTGGGGCAGGGGTTGGGCTGGGGCAGGGCTGGGGCAGGGCTAGGGCAGGGCTGGGGCTGGGCTGTGGATGAGGCTGGGGTGGGGCTGCGGCTGGGTTCGGTGCAGGGCTGGGGCTGGGCCTGGGGCTGGGCTGGGGGCAAGGGTTGAGCTGGGGCGGGGGCTGGGCCTGGGCTTGGGCTGGGCTGGGACTGGGGCTGGGCTGGGGCAGTGCTGGCACAGGGCTGGGGCTGTGGCTGGGTCTGGGGCGGGGACTGGGGCAGGGCTAGGCCTGGGGCTGGGGCTGGGGCTGGGGCTGCGGACAGGGCTGGGGCTAGGGCTGAGGTAGGGGTGGGGCTGGGGCTGGATTGGGGCCAGGGCTGGGGCAGGACTAGGCTTGAGGCTGGGCCTTGGGCTGGGGCTGGGTTGGCGCAGGGCTGGGGCTGGGGCTGGAACCAAGGCATGGGCAGGGCTGGGGCTGTGGTTGGGCTGGGGCTGGGGCAGGAACCAAGTCTTGGGCAGGGCTGGGGCTGGGCTGTGGCTGGGCTGGGACCAGGAATGGGCTGGGTCCGGGCCTGGGGCTGGGCTGAGGGCAGGGCTGGGCTAGGGCTGGGGCTGGGTCAGGGCTGGGCTAGGGCTGGGCTGAAGCTGGGGCTGGGTCCAGGGCTGGGGCTGGGCTGGGGCTGGGGCTGGGCTGGGGCAGTGCTGGGGCTGGGCTGTGGCTGGGCTGGGACCAGGAATGGGCTGAGGGCAGGGCTGGGGCTGGGGCTGGGGCTGGGATGGGGCAGGGCTGGGGCTGGGGCTGGGCGGGGGGCAGGGATGGGGATGGGGCTGGGGCTGGGGTTTGGGCTGGGGCAGTGCTGGGGCTGGGCATGGGATAAGGCTGGGGTGGGGCTGGGGCTGGGCTGGGGCTGGGTCCAGGGCTGGGGCTGGGCTGTGGCTGTGGCTGGGCTGTGGCTGGGGCTGGGCTGGGGCTGGGGACAGGGCTGGGGCCGGGCTAGGGCTGGGTTCGGTGCAGGGCTGGTGCTGGGCAGGGCTGGGGCTGGGCAGGGCTGGGGCTGTGGCAGGGCTGGGCCTGCGTTGGGGATGAGGCTGGGGTGAGGCTGGGGCCCGGTCCAGGGCAGGGGCTGGGCTGGGACTGGGGCTAGGCTGGGTCTAGGGCTGGTGCTGTGCTGGTGCTGTGCTGGGGGTGGGCTGGGGACAAGGGCTGGGGCAGGGCTGACGCAGGGCTGGGGCTGGGCTGGGGGCAGGGGTTGGGGCCTGGGGCCTGGGGTAGGGCTGGGACTGAGGTTGGGGCCGGGGCTGGGGCTGGAGTAGGCTGGAGGCTGGGCCTTGGTCTGGGGCTGGGGGCAGGTCTGGGCTGGGGGCATGGCTGGGGCTGGGTTGGGGGCAGGGCTGGGGCTGGGGCTGGGGCTGGGGCCAGGGCTGGGGCAGGACTGAGGCTGGGGCAGCGCTGGGGCTGGGGCTGGGGCTGGGGCTGGGGCTGGGGCTGGGGCAGGGCTGGGGCTGGGGCTGGGGCAGGGCTGGGGCTGGGGCTGGAACCAAGTCTTGGGCAGGGCTGGGGCTGGGGCTGGGGCTGGGGCTGCGGACTGGGCTGTGGCCGAGCTAGGGCTGGGCTGAGGGCAGGGCTGGGGTCGGGGCTGAGGCTGGGCTGGGGTCTGGGCTGGGCCTGGGACAGGGCTGGGCCCGAGGCTGCGGCAGGGCTGGTGTAGGGCCGGGGCTGGGGCTGGGCTGTGGCCGAGGCTGGGGCAGGGCTGGGGTAGGGCTGGGGCTGGGGGTGGGCTGGGGCTTGGGCTGGGGCAGGGCTGGGCCTGGGCTGGGACCAGGACTGGGCTGGGGCAGAGACTAGGGCAGGGCTGGGGCTGGGGCTGGGGCTGGGGCCGGGCTAGGGCTGGGCTGGGTGCAAGGATGGGGCTGGGCCTGGGGCTGGGCTGGGCTGGGGCTGGGGACAGGGCTGGGGCCAGGCTGGGTCTGGGGCTGGGGCTGGGCTGAGGGCACGACTGGGCTAGGCCTGGAGCTGGGGCAGTGCTAGGTTATGGCTGGGCTGAGGCCGGGGCTGGGGCTGGGACTAGGGCAGGGCCGGGCTGGGCTAGGGCTGGGGCTGGGACAGGGCTGAGCTAGGGATGGGCTGGGGCCGGGGATGGGGCCGGGGGTGGGGCTGGGGCTGGGGCTGGGCTAGGGCAGGGCTGGGCTCAGGGCTGCGACTTTGGCTGGGTCCAGGGCTGGGGCTGGGCTGTGGCTGGGGCTGGGCTGGGGCCGAGGGTGGGGCTTGGGCTGGGGCTGGGCCTGAGGGCAGGGCTGGGCTAGGGCTGGGGCCGGGGCAGGGGCCGGGGCTGGGGCCAGGGCTGGGGCCAGAGCTGGGGCAGGGCTGGGGCACGGCTGGGGCTGGGTTCGGTGCAGGGCTGGGGCTGGGGCAGGGATGGGCTAGGGCTGGGCTGGGGCCGGGGCTTGGGCCGTGAGTGGGGCTTGGCTGGGGTCAGGGCTGGGGCCGGGGGTGGAGCTGGGGCTGGGGCAGGGCTGGGCCTGGGCTGGGGATGAGGCTGGGGTGGGGCTGGGGCTGGGTCCAGGGCAGGAGCTGGGCTGGGGCTGGGGCTAGGCTGGGGCAGGGCTGGGGCTGGGCTGGGGCTGGGCGGTGGCTGGGGCTGGGCTGGGGCAGGGCTGGGGCTGGGGCTGGGCTGGGGGCAGGGATGGGGCTGGGGCTGGGGCTGGGGCTTGGGCTGGGGCAGGGCTGGGCCTGGGCTGGGGATGAGGCTGGGGTGGGGCTGGGGCTGGGTCCAGGCCAGGGTTGGGGCTTGGGCTGGGCTGGGACCGGGGCTGGGCTGGGGTAGGGCTGGCACAGGGCTGGGGCTGTGGCTGGGTCTGGGGCGAGGACTGGGACAGGGCGAGGCCTGGGGCTGGGCTGGGGCCGAGTCTGGGGCCGGGGCTGGGGCCGGGGCAGGTGCAGGGCTGGGGCAGGGCTGGAACTGGGGCTGGGCTGGGGCCAAGGTTGGGGCTGGGGCTGGGCTGGTGGGGAGGGTGGGGCTGGGCTGGGGCTGGGGCTGTGGACAGGGTTGGGTCTAGGGCTGAGGTAGGGGTAGGGCTGGGGCTGGATTGGGGCCAGGGCTGGGGCAGGACTAGGCTTGAGGCTGGGCCTTGGGCTGGGGCTGGGTTGGCGCAGGGCTAGGGCTGGGGCTGGAACCAAGGCTTGGGCAGGGCTGGGGCTGGGGCTGGAGCCAGGGTTGGGGTAAGAGCCAGGGCTGGGGCAGGGCTGAGGTCAGGCCTAGAGCTGCGGCTGGGGCAGGGCTGGGGCTAGGCTGGGGCTGGGCCTGGGGCTGGGCTGTGGCTGGGGTTCGGGACAGGGCTGGGGCGAGGCTGGGTCTGGGGCTGGGCTGAGGGCAGGGCTGGGGCGGGGGGCTGGGATGGGGCAGGACTGGGACTGGGGCAGGGGTACGGGCCGAGGCTGGGGACAGGGCTAGGGCTGGAGGTAGGGCAGGGCTGGGGCTAGGCTGGGGCTGGGTTCGGCTGAGGGGTGGGGCTTGGTCCAGGGCTGGGTCTGGGCTAGGGCAGGGCTGGGGCTGGGGCTGGGCTGGGGCTGGGTCCAGGGCTGTGGCTGGGCTGTGTCTGGAGCTGGGCTGGGGCTGAGGGTGGGGTCGGGCTGGGGTTGGGTTCGGTGCAGGGCTGGGGCTGGGGGTGGGCTGGGGCCGGGGATGAGGCTGGGGGTGGTGTTGGGGTTTGTTTTGAGCAAGAGGGGAGTTGGGTCCCAGGAACACCTGTGCAATTCAGGCCTTGAAGAATTCTCTGTTGATAATATAATGGTGGAGTAGGAGCTGTGAGAAAGTGCTGATTGCTTGGTATGCTGAAGTCCAGCTGCCCCTGAGATGGGAGGCAAGCAAGATAAGGAGGAGGCGAGATCTGGGAAAGAGAGCAATTAGGCCGGATAGAAGAATTCCACAGAGTTGTGAAAACAATGATGTAACCTGTTAGAGAGCAACCAATAGTATGTTGCCAAGTGGGCATAATTATAGCAAACTGTATATAAGATGTGTCTGATGCTCAATAAAGTTGGATTCCGCTGATCACATTGATCGTATAGCGGCCCCTTCTTGCAACAGGGTGGGGATTGGCTGGGGCCGGGGCTGGGGCTGGAGCTGGGGCTGGGCTGGGCCTGAGTCCAGGGCAGGGGCTGGGCAGGGTCTGGGGCTGGGCCGGGGCAGGGCTGGGGCAGAGGCTGGGCTGGGGCCGAGGGTGGGGCTGGAGCTGGGGCTGGGGCTGAGGGCAGGGCTGGGCTAGGGCTGGGGCTGGGGCAGGGGCCAGGGCTGGGGACAGGGCTGGGGCCAGAGCTGGGGCAGGACTGGGACCGGGCTGTGGCTGGGTTCGGTGCAGGGCTGGGGTTGGGCAGGGCTGGGGCTGGGGCTTGGGCTGGGTCCCGGGCTAGGGCTGGGCAGTGGCTGGGGCTGGGCTGGGGCAGAGCTGGGGCTGGGGCTGGGCTGGGGGCAGGGATGGGGATGGGGCTGGGCTGGGCTGGGGCAGGGCTGTGGCTGGGCTGGGGATGAGGCTGGGGTGGGGCTGGGCGGCGGCTGGGGCTGGGCTGGGCAGGGCTGGGGCTGCGGCTGGGCTGGGGACAGGGATGGGGCTGGGCTGGGGATGAGGCTGGGGTGGGGCTGGGGCTGGGTCCAGGGCAGGGGCTGGGCTGGGGCTGGGGCTAGGCTGGGGCAGGGCTGGGGCTGGGCGGTGGCTGGAGCTGGGCTGGGGCTGAGGGTGGGGCTGGGGCTGGGCTAAGTCGGGGCTGGGGCCGGGGCTGCGACTGGGGCTGGGACCAGGGCTGGGGCTGGGGCTGTGGCTGGAGCTGGGCAGGGCTGGTGCTGGGTCCAGGGCTGTGGCTGGGCTGTGGCTGGAGCTGGGCTGGGGCTGAGGGTGGGGCTGGGGCTGGGCTAGGTCGGGGCTGGGGCCGGGGCTGCGACTGGGGCTGGGACCAGGGTTGGGGCTGGGGCTGTGGCTGGAGCTGGGCAGGGCTGGGGCTGGGCTGGGGCTGTGGCAGGGGCTGGGCTGGGGCTGTGTCCAGGGCAGGGGCTGGGGTGGGGCTGGGGCTGGGCCGGGGCAGGGCTGGGGCAGGGGCTGGGCTGGGGCCGAGGGTGGGGCTGGAGCTGGGGCAGGGGCTGGGCTGGTGGCGAGGGTGGGGCTGGGGCTGGGGCTGGAACCAAGGCTTGGGCAGGGCTGGGGCTGGGGCTGGAGTCAGGGCTGGGGCAGGAGCCAGGGCTGGGGCAGGGCTGAGGTCAGGCCTGGGGCTGCGGCTGGGGCAGGGCTGGGGCTAGGCTGGGGCTGGGCCTGGGGCTGGGCTGTGGCTGGGGCTTGGGACAGGGCTGGGGCGAGGCTGGGGCTGGGGCTGGGCTGAGGGCAGGGCTAGGGCTGGAGGCTGGGATGGGGCAGGACTGGGACTGTGGCAGGGGCACGGGCCGAGGCTGGGGACAGGGCTAGGGCTGGAGCTAGGGCAGGGCTGGGCCCAGGCTGGGGCTGGGTTCGGCTGAGGGGTGGGGCTTGGTCCAGGGCTGGGTCTGGGCTAGGGCAGGGCTGGGGCTGGGGCAGTGGCTGGGGCTGGGTCCAGGGCTGTGGCTGGGCTGTGGCTGGAGCTGGGCTGGGGCTGAGGGTGAGGCTGGGTCCAGGGCTGGGGCTGGGCTGTGGCTGGGGCTGGGCTGGGGCAGAGCTGGGGCTGTGGCTGTGGCTGGGCTGGGGCTGGGTCCAGGGCGGTGGCTGGGCTGGGGCTGGGGCTGGGCTGGGGCAGGGCTGGGGCAGGGGCTGGGCTGAGGCCGAGGGTGGGGCTGGGGCTGAGGGCATTGCTGGGCTAGGGCTGGGGCTGGGGCAGGGGCCGGGGCTGGGGACAGGGTTGGGGCCAGAGCTGGGGCAGGGCTGGGGCCGGGGCAGGGGCGGGGCTGGGGCAGGGCTGGAACTGGGGCTGGGCTGGGGGCAAGGTTGGGGCTGGGGCTGGGCTGGTGGCGAGGGTGGGGCTGGGGCTGGGGCTGTGGACAGGGCTGGGGCTAGGGCTGAGGTAGGGGTAGGGCTGGGGCTGGATTGGGGCTTGGGCTGGGGCAGGACTAGGCTTGAGGCTGCGCCTTGGGCTGGGGCTGGGTTAGTGCAGTGCTGGGCCTGGGGCTGGAACCAAGGCATGGGCAGGGCTGGGGCTGGGGCTGGAGCCAGGGCTGGGGCAGGAGCCAGGGCTGGGGCAGGGCTGTGGCTAGGCTGGGGCAGGGCCTGGGGCTGGGCTATGGCTGGGGCTGGGGACAGGGCTGGGGACAGGGCTGGGGCCAGGCTGGGTCTGGGGCTGGGCTGAGGGCAGGGCTGGGGCTGGGCTGTGGCTGGGCTGGGACCAGGAATGGGCTGGGGCAGGGACTGGGGCAGGGTATGGGCTGTGGCTGGGGCTGGGGCTGGGATGGGGCAGGGCTGGGGCTGGGACTGGGCTGGGGGCAGGGATGGGGATGTGTTGCTGGGGTTTGTTTTGAGCAAGAGGGGACATGGGTCCCAGGAACACCTGTGCAATTCAGGCCTTCGGGACGTGGGAGATTCGCAGTAAGCCGGGAGGCAAGAAGACGGCCGGCCCGGGATAGCAGTACCGGAGGCTGCAAGAAAAGGGAAGACAGCCTTGAAGCCGAAGACGCTGTAGAGCCGGAAACTGCTTAAACGAGGACTGTGCACACAGGTATTAACGTTTAAATACGGATATGGATAGGCAGGCAGCGTATGGTTTATTTATATGCTTTTTAGAAAAGCGACAGTGTAAGTTAAATTTTACAAAGGAGTTGGTGCCGCTGTTAAGCTATGCAGAAGAGTTAGGATATTTTAAGGACCCAAATGAGGTGTTTGAAAGATTGCAGTGGAAAAAGTCTGGACAAGACTTGTGGCTGCATAGCTTAGATGATGAAAAACGATCAAAGGAGTGTGGAAAATGGTGGAAGATGGTTATGATAGCATTGGATCAGCATCGTGCTGAGCAAGTGGCAGCTTATCAAGCCAGGGTACGATTAGATCATACGGATCCAAATGGAGCAAGTGTTACACATGCTGGGTTGCCTTTGTCAGAAGAGGTTCAGGATTATTTAAGAAAGGAGAAGGCTGCGTGTGTAAAAGGGCTAGGTGGCAGAGTCGAATTACAATCTGTAACACAGGACTC
Organism: Melanerpes formicivorus; assembly: GCF_026170545.1. Classification (NCBI taxonomy): domain Eukaryota; kingdom Metazoa; phylum Chordata; class Aves; order Piciformes; family Picidae; genus Melanerpes; species Melanerpes formicivorus. Next base: position 61,017 of record NW_027142930.1, read on the forward strand.
TGCTGAGGAGCCTTCCCCGTCTCTTTTAGCTGAGCAAATTGTACAGGAGAAGAAAGTAGGTGAGGGAGAGGAGACAAACAGGGCGATAGATCCTGGAGGTGGTGTTAAAGATCATGCAAGAAAGCACACAGAGTATTGGCGAAAGGTTGCAGAACACTTAAACGCTGAAGGAGATCAGGAAGGGTTTAGCCGGCTGGCTGCTTCACATCAAGTTCTTCCAGTAATACATACACAGGTCCCTGGGGAGCAAAATGTTGTTCAGGCTGATGTAACTCAATTGCCATGGAAATTGTTATCTCAATTAAGACAGACTGCGAGTCAGATTGGGATTCAATCTGAACCAGCTAGACAGATGATTGATTTTATTTATATGAACTGTAATATGTTACCTAAAGATTCTTATAATGTTATGAAGCTAATCCTAACAGCATCTCAATTTATGACATTTTTGAATGAGTGGGAACACCTAGCTAGACAATCAGCTGGAGTACAAAGACAGCAAAACGATCCATTATTTGGTGTAACAGTAGATCAGTTGTGTGGAACGGGACAGTATGAGAGACCAGAGTTACAGGCACTTTTACAGCCGCCTGTTTTGCAAGCATCAGCCCAGATAGTGAGGATGGTTTTTGACAAGCAGAAGGATGGAAATGCAAATCCTCACTATATGGGAATTAAGCAAGGTAGACAGGAACCTCTTGGTGAATTTGTAGACACGTTGCTTGCCGCACTTAGAGCAGCAAGCGTAGGAGAAGGTATCCGAGAGGCAATTTTAAGGCAGTGTTTAATGCAGAATGGGAACCAGCAGACGCAGCAGCTTATTACATCAGCAGATCCTAGATGGACGGTAGCCGAATTGTTGCAGAGGGCTCAGGACTTGCCAAGCAATCCGATGGCCATGCTGACGGAGGTGATTGATAAGGGATTACAAAAACAGGCTGAGGTGTTTTCAATGACAATGACAAAACAGCTTGAGCATAGTCAACAGGTTATGGCAGCCTTAGTACCTTTGCGCACAGACTCGAAAGGGCAAGGCCGACCCTATAAGCAGTCATCAGGCGAAATACAGTGTCATCGAAAAGCGAAGGCGGAGATATCGTCTAAAGTAATGCCTGGACTTTTGGCCCATAGATCCGCTTTAGGGCATTTCCCTAGCGGAGATAGTTATTTTGATGAAGCTTTTTGGAGAGAATACAGGAACAAGTTGTGGGACTTGGTTATAGATGGTGATAAAACTGCTATAAATCTGCAAAAGTCGTGGCGAGAATGCATGAACTGTGTTAAAACCTACGAACTGAAACAGCGAATGGCTGCTGCAGTTAGAGCAACTTTGTCAGGACGAGATGCAGCGCCAGGTGTATCTGAGTTGCAGCTGAAAGATGTGTCTGAGATCTATCGACCGATCGACTGGGGCCGCCCCCGATACATCTTGCGGCGACCACACCGCGTTTACCAGCCGTCACCACTGCCGTTTGCACACAGCGGGGAACCTTCCTCTGACATCGCCAGCGACGGCTCGGATTCGGAAGACAATACCGGCAACGAGGAATTCAAACAGCGCCGACTTTGCTTTACGGCCCCTCTTAGAAAAAATGGAGCGCTTGGAGGCTCGCGGTTACAGCGTTCCTGCCACCGCACTCCTCCCGCGAGCCCTGCCGGCCCCCGCGGATACCGATGGCTCCGACCAAGGCGGTACCGGCTGACGCACCACCGACACCGACAGCACCGACAGTAGCAGCGGAGCAGCTGCCACGGCAGCAGCCCCCACCCCTTTCCCCCACAGCGGCTTTAGCCGCACCACTCTGTTTTGATTTAAAGCAACAGTACTCATTTTGTCATTTCTGATTGTAACGTCTTTCAGAGATTTGTTATTTAGAGTTTTGTTAAGTTTTTCTAATAAGCATAATGAATAAGTAAGCATTTGGTATTTATAAGTACTTAGTACGTAGTGATTGCAGTAAGGTGTATGCACTTAGTTAAGAGTTCAAATTGTAAGATTTTCTTTTGGTTCGAACCTTCTTAGTTGTCTGCCTAGGCATTTCAAAGGAGCTCCATGTAATATAGTTAAGGAATGTATAAACAGCTTTTAATTTTGGAAAGTGTTTTTTAGTTAATGTAACAATTTTATTTCTTTTTAGACATTGATTTGATGGATTAATTTTAACATGGTTTTTTAAGCTTTTAAGGATTTTTTGTATTAGCATAAGTTAAGGTTTGTAGTAAATAGGTATTAATTTTAACAACTATTCCTTCACTAATGTGCAGAAGAACCAAGACTAAGAGGAAACAGCATTTTCCACGAAGTCGAACATCGATCACAATAACTATTATGATAATCTGGGGTCAAAAGCATCAATCAAAAAATATTTTGTCCTGAATGCTGAATTTGAAAATAGGCAGTTTGGGCTGGTAAATACAGAAAACCTATTTTGTGGTGAGAAAAAGGATTTAAATCCCCATGGAAAATTATTGAAAGGGATTGGCATAAGTGGGAAATAAAGACTAGAGAAATTTTAGTTGGGAAATATCAGGAATAATTAAAAGGATTAGTAAAAGGAAAAGTAAGAGACATAAGATTTTGGAGGAACAGGAATTGAAATAACAAAAGCACAATGGGAAATGGTAAACAAACTAACCAAGGAAGTAGAGAAGAGACTCCAAATGGAATTTGGAAGTGGGTTAAGGAGTTAAAAAATCTGTAGGGCTCCTGAAGAATGTAACTGCTGCCGAGAAGAAAATACACCCGGCTGCTGGTTGCACCCCAGCAGGCCGAGGAGGCAGAGTTCACATATACTTGGTGGAGCCTAATTTTGATCCTAACCCTATTTGTACATAAGTAGTCCAATCGAAATCAAAAACCACGTTCCCATGTGTGGAATCTTGATCAGACCGGGGAGAAAAGACTTGAACTTGAAAAAGCAATAGTAAATTTTTCTGCTACAGTTGAAATCATGGTAAATGCAAGCATAGATGCAATAAAAGCACAGCAAATTGAAATCAATAGTCTCTCGAAAATATCTTCTCAGAATAGATTAGCTTTGGATTTTTTATATGTTAAGGAAGGGGGTGTATGTGTAGTCATAAATGTAAGTTGTTGTAGTTATGTTAATGTAGATGAACGAGTGGAAACAGATTTACAGGCGATTGTAAACCACAATCAGATATTACATCAGATTTCTTTAGATGATACTTCCTGTGGATTTAAAGAAATATGGGATAGATTAACTTTCTGGTTACCAGATCTAAATTGGCTTAAACAGTTGTTTGTAATATTGTTGGAATAATTGTAATATTGCTATGCATAATACTCTGCAATTGTTGTTACAAAATACTAAGACCTTTAAGTAAGATTGCTCATGTCAACGAGTTACAAGTAGAGAATTATGATCAGAATGTGATCAGAACAGATGAACTTAATTATGATCCAATTAAGAAGGTTCTGAAATATCTGGAAATTTTAACACAAATCAATGTGTTAAAATTGTAAGACTTAGAGTGCACTGGGATTAAGGGTCAGGATCTTGTGAGGCCTGTTTAGAGGGTAAAGAGAAAGAAACCTCTCTTGCATACTTGCAAGGACACTGTCTGGTTAATTGGAGACATCACGGCTGAGAAGGAGCTGTCTTAAAGATAAACATTCAGAACTAGGAATTTGTTTTCTTCAGATAAGAAGCCTGCACAATTGAGCATGTGTGAAAGTGGATGCTTTGACCTTTACCACACTGAATGTAGGGAGAAGGGATTTGACCACCTATTCTAAGACTATCATATGCCTCCCTTCTATTTAGCATAAGTTTGCTTATATAGATGATGAAACTATATAAGATGAAGAAAACTATTGTAAGGTTGCTTTTTGGGTGAAGTTGGTACCAATAAGAGATCAGTATTACTAGGATGACCAAAAACACATTGTTATGGGTAATTTTATATTGGGCAAAGCAATGAAGCTCTTTTGCTCTTGCTGATTGCCTGCAAGTTTTCTGTCTGTGAAGCTAGAGCCTGGCCAGATCTACCTTTACAGATTAAAGAAATCTTGCTACCATTAAACAAATTATGATTTTTGACCATCCTAGAGAAAATAGAGGTGCAACATAACAGGTAATAATGAATTGATTGAACTTTTTCAGACATGTCTGATAGGGATACCCAGACTTAATGTAAATATGTTTGTTAATTATAGTAGTAAGTTTTAAGGTTCTTAGGTATCATTGTACTCATTTTGATTATTGTTAAACTTGTTTATAATTGTATTATGCAAAGTGTTCAAAGAATAACTTCCAAGGCCTTTCTTGCACAAAAGAAAAACGGGGGAATTGTTGTCGGGCAAGAGGGGACATGGGTCCCAGGAACACCTGTGCAATTCAGGCCTTGAAGAATTCTCTGTTGATGATATAGTGGCGGAGTGGGAGATGTGAGAAAGTGCTGATTGCATGGTATGCTGAAGTCCAGCTGCCCCTGAGATGGGAGGCAAGCAAGATAAGGAGGAGGCGAGATCTGGGAAAGAGAGCAATTAGGCCGGATGGAAGAATTCCACAGAGTTGTGAAAACAATGATGTAACCTTTTAGAGAGCAACCAATAGTATGTTGCCAAGTGGGCATAATTATAGCAAACTGTATATAAGATATGTCTGATGCTCAATAAAGTTGGAATCTGCTGATCAAATTGGTCGTTAAAGCGGCCCCCTTCTTGCAGTACGTGCAGTGCGTGCAGTGCGTGCAGTGCCGAGTGCAGTGCGTGTAGGTTGTAGAGTGCGTGCAGTGCGTGCAGTGTGTGCAGTGCCGAGTGCAGTGCGTGTAGGTTGTAGAGCGCGTGCTGTGCGTGCAGTGTGTGCAGTATGTGGAGTGCGTGCAGTGGGCGCAGTGTGTGCAGTGCATGTAGGGTGTGCAGTGTGTGCAGTGCGTGCAGTGCATGCAGTGCATGCAGTGTGTGCAGTGAGTGCAGGGTGTGCAGTGCGTGCAGTGTGTGCAGTGTGCGCAGTGGCGAGTGCAGTGCCTGCAGTGCGTGCAGTGTGCGCAGTGTGTGCAGTGTGTGCAGTACCGAGTGCAGTGCGTGCAGTGTGTGCAGTGCGTGCAGCGCGTGCAGCACGTGCAGTGCCGAATGCAGTGCGTGGAGTGAGTGCAGTGCGTGGAGTGAGTGCAGTGCGTGCAGTGCGTGCAGTGCGTGCAGTTCCGCGTGCAGTGTGAGCAGTGTGTGCGGTGCGTGCGGTGCGTGCAGTGTGTGCAGTGCATGCAGTGTGTGCATTGCCTGCAGTGTTTGCAGTGTGTGCAGTGCATGAAGTGCGTGAAGTGAGTGCAGCACGTGCAGTGCGTGCAGTGTGTGCAGCGCGTGCAGTGTGTGAGTGTGTGCAGTGCCTGGTGCAGAGTGTGCAGTGCGTGCAGTGCATGCTGTGCGTGCAGTACCGAGTGCACCGCATGCAGTGTGTGCAGTGCATGCAGTGCGTGCAGTGCGTGCGGTGCCAAGAGCAGTGCATGCAGTGCGTGCAGTGCCGAGTGCAGTGTGTGCAGTGCGTGCAGTGCGTGCAGTGCGTGCAGTGAGTGCTGCGCGGGCAGTGCTTGCAATGCCGAGTGCACTGCGTGCAGTGCGTGCAGTGTGTGCAGTGCCGGGTGCGGTGCGTGCAGTGTGTGCAGTGAGTGCAGTGCGAGCAGTGCGTGCAGTGCATGTAGCACCGAGTACAGTTCGTGCAGTGCTTGCATTGCGTGCAGTGCATGGATCGTCTTCAGTGCGTGCAGTGCCACGTGCAGTGCGTACAGCGCCTGCCATGTTTGCAGCACGTGCAGTGCGTGCAGTGTGCGCATTGCGTGCAGTGTGTGAGTGTGTGCAGTGCCTGGTGCAGAGTGTGCAGTGCGTGCAGTGCGTGCTGTGCGTGCAGTACCGAGTGCACCGCGTGCAGTGTGTGCAGTGCATGCAGTGCGTGCAGTGCGTGCGGTGCCAAGAGCAGTGCATGCAGTGCGTGCAGTGCCGAGTGCAGTGAGTGCAGTACGTGCAGTGCGTGCAGTGCGTGCAGTGCGTACAGTGAGTGCTGCGCGGGCAGTGCTTGCAATGCCGAGTGCAATGCGTGCAGTGCGTGCAGTGTGTGCAGTGCGTGCAGTGCTGTGGCCGGTTGACGTTGCCCCCTTAAGAAAGGGAATATGGTGGACGGAAGTTGGTAAACGGAAGGAATAGTCTAAACTATTTCATTGGTAAAGTGGGAGGAAGCACCTTCTGAACTGGGAGTGAAGTGGACATTTGCACGACTTCTCAGTCAGTCTTGCTTCCGCCTTTGCATGGTGCAGCAGCTCTGCAGCTAACTCTGTGCTGGGCTTTCTGCCAAGGCCCCGGCCTTGAAAACAAGATACCAGGCCTGTATATTAACTCTTTTCCAATTAACACAAAACTGCTTTTAACTTCTTTCTTTCGCTCTCTCTCTTCTAACCTAATCTGGGGAAAGGGGGGAAAGAGAGGAAAGAGGAGGTGGGGAACCCCCTCTCTGCCGAGAGGGGTTACTCTCATTTCTGTGTTACTCTGTTGTATATCTTTGTATATATTGTAGATATTGTAAATTTGTAAATATCTCCCTGCAAACCCTACATCGCTTTGTAAATATAGCTCCACTGCTTTGCTAATTCAGCTTGCGAGTTTTTTTTTTCCTTTCCCTTCAATTTTTTTTTCCCTTTTACTTTACAAAGGGGGAAGGGAGGAGGCTTCTCAGCCTTATCCTTCCAAACCCACCACATTTTTTTTTATTGGCGTACCCAACGTGCGGCAGATAATTAGTTCAATTTATTATTTGATTGATTTAGTGTTTTTCTAGCTGAATTAGCAAACATGAAGGTATTGTGGTTTGTGGAGCGATTATTCTTTTCAATTTTTGGGGCTCTGGTTTACAGATATTGTTTGGGTTTGATTTTGGATTACCTGGGTAAATATTTGGTGCGGACAATTTATATGTGGGTTATGTATAAAGTTAAATTATGGTATGGAAAATGTATTAATTTCCTATGGCCAGTGAGATACAGGAATGTTACCTCCACCACTCTCCCAATTGAGATAAAGGATTTTAAGATTCCGCCTGAGGAGACAGTAACTTTAGGTGATGCCTGGGATCCAAAGGTGATTTATGTGATGTGTATAAATCTGTTGCTGGTGATGGTAATTGCATATTTACTGTTCTCTCTGCGGCGAGAGAGAAAGATATCCAGAGCTTGTTTTGTTATTAAAACTAGATCAAAAAGAAAACGCCATGGCTCTAGGTCAGTCTCAGAGTCATCTAGTGACGAGGACTGTGGAGAACCAGTGACAGTTAAAAAGAAGGCCAAAAAGTTAATTGGTAAAGCAGCTCTAAATGACTTTGCTGATTCTAGCAAGCAGCCAAAGGCATCGGCTGGTATCAACATGGCGCCTACTCCTTCTCCTACTCCTTCTTCTCCTTCTTCTTCTCCGTCGGCCATTAACGGAGCAACGTCACTTCCACCCACTCCCTTGGTGGGACCGGAAGTCACTGCCCCAGCAGCTGATTTATCTCAGGACTTGTCAGCTTCTATTAAGGTGGCTGTAAATTCAAACACAGCTCCAGTTAAGGTGGCTCCTTTAAAGACTAGAGCTGGAAAGGGCAAAGATGGAGAAGAAGAGGAGGAGACTGATCCTGGTGAGGGGCCCTCTACTCTAAAAGATCCTGCTCAGGAGGAAGAGAAGGTTTGTTTTAAAGATCTAGCTAACCTAGTGAGATCAAAGCAGGATAGAGATGAAGCTAGGAAAGCAGCTGGCAAAGGTGGTTCTCAGCTTAAAGAGATCCTTAGGAGAATGACAGCAGGATTTTATGGGCAAAGAATTCAGGGAGATGAAGATCAAGATGATATTACAGACTGTTCGTCACCACGGGAGGAATTGAGAAATGTCCGTAAAGATTTCACCAGGGCAGATAAGGAGCCAGTTCTAGCTTGGCTTAGTAGGTGTTATGATACAGGTGCTTCAGCTCTAACAGTTGGAGACAAGTCAGCAGCTCAGTTAGGAACTCTCTCAAGGGACAATGGAATAGATAGACATCTAGGCGAAGCTCTCGGTAAGGTTAATCTGTGGATGCGCCTCTTAATGGCAGTTGCCCTGAGATATCCTTCCCGAGATGATCTTCCCTGGAATCCTAAACCCTGGACTACCATAGATGAGGGAATTAAGCGCTTGAGAGAATTTGCTGTTAGAGAGCTACTCTATGGTGAACATGAAACTCTGAATCCTGATGACATTCCTGTGGGTATTGGTCTTGCTAAAAAGATCATCAAACTTGCTCCTTCCAATTATGCAAACATTCTGGCAAGCAGAATTGTGTCAAGAAGTTATGGTGGAGCTTCTCCTACGGTTGGCCAATTCAGTGATCAAATGAGACAATTGGAGGATAGCATGACACGTGGTTCTTTGGTTTCGGCCATCAAAACTATGTCTGGTGATATTCAGAATTGCATAAGAGAGTTAAAAGATGAATTTAGAAATTCCATATCCCAATTGGCACAAAGGGATAATTTCAATTCTTCCTCCAGGTGGGTACAAGTCTCTTCTGTGAGGAATACACGTCCTCCAAGGAGGTCATTCCAAAACAGGACATTCCAAAACAGGTCATTCCAAAACAGACCACCAAGACAATCACGTAGAACTATTTGGATAACTCTGCGTGATCAGTTTGGTGAGAACATGAACCGCTGGGATGGCCAACCAACTTCTAATCTTTTCAGGAGACTGAGGGAATTGCAAAGTGGCAGAACCCAAGGTAGCAATACCAGAAGGGTAGCTGTTACTTCCACAGTTCCCCAGAACAACTCTTATGGCTCCAACAGTGGCTCCAGTTATAACATGCAAAGTTATAACCCCGCACAATATGTGCAATGCACATGTGCACATGTTCCCCATAACTAGGGGTGCCCTGCCTCCCGCCAGGGGGAGGAGAGGGATAACAGAGATAAGAGAATCTATTGGGATGTGTACATCCAGTGGCCTGGCACTTCACAATTTCGGAAGTACAGGGCCTTGGTTGACACAGGAGCTCAGTGCACCATAATACCATCAAATTATCAGGGATCAGAGTCTATAACTATTCTGGGAGTCACTGGTGGATCTCAAGAGTTAAGTAAGGTAGAGGTTAATATAAGTCTAACTGGTAAACAATGGAGGAAGCATACGGTTGTGACCGGACCTGATGCACCTTGTATTTTGGGAATTGATTTTCTGAGAGAAGGGCGTTTCAAAGACCCTAGAGGTTACAAATGGGCTTTTGGAGTAGCTTCAATAGAAATTGATGGACAAAAATTGAAGCTATCTGCCAGACCCGAACTTTCTGATGAATCTGCAGTTGTGGGACAACATAAAATACAGGACATTAAACTGCCGGTTGCTTCTCAGACTGTGCATCACAGACAATACAGAACCAACCGTGACTCTTTGTTGCCCATTCAGAATCTGATTCGTCAGTTGGAGAGTCAGAAAGTCGTCAGCAAAACTCATTCACCTTTCAACAGTCCAGTGTGGCCTGTGCGAAAGCAGAATGGAGACTGGCGTCTGACGGTAGACTACCGAGCCCTAAATGAAGTGACACCACCTATGAGTGCAGCAGTACCAGACATGATGGAGCTACAGTATGAGCTGGAATCCAAAGAGGCCAAATGGTATGCTACCATAGACATTGCTAATGCATTTTTCTCTATTCCCATAGCAGAGGAATGCAGGCCTCAGTTTGCTTTCACCTGGAGAGGAATCCAGTACACTTTCAACAGGCTGCCAATGGGCTGGATCCACAGCTCAAGCATCTGTCATGCAGTGATCCACGATGCTCTGGAGAAAGGCGGTGCTCCAGAACACATCCAGTTCATTGATGATATCATCGTCTGGGGTAAAACTGCTGAGGAAGTCTTCAAGAAAGGTAACAAAATCATTGACATTCTTCTGAATGCAGGTTTTGCCATCAAACGAGACAAGGTGAAAGGACCTACCACAGAGATTCAGTTTCTGGGAGTGCGGTGGCAGGATGGACGCCGACACATTCCAGTGGATGTGGTAAATAGAGTCTCTACCATGGCAAGTCCCACAAACAAGCAAGAGACCCTACGTTTCTTGGGGATAGTGGGATTTTGGAGACTGCACATTCCTGGATACAGTCAGATTGTGAAACCTCTGTATGATGTAACTCGAAAGAGAAACCATTTCCACTGGGGACCTGAACAACAAGCAGCCTTTGACCAGATAAAGCAAGAGGTAATTCAAGCAATGGGTCTGGGACCTGTCCGAGATGGTCCAGACATTAAGAACATTTTGTACACGGCTGCAAGTGACAATGGTCCAACCTGGTGCTTGTGGCAAAAAGCTCCGGGTGAGACACGTGGACGACCTCTTGGTTTCTGGAGTCGAGGTTACAGAGGTTCAGAGGCTAATTATACTCCAACAGAGAAAGAAATCTTAGCTGCCTATGAAGGAGTAAAAGCATCTTCTGAAGTGATTGGAACTGAATCACAACTTCTTCTAGCTCCCAGATTACCAGTTTTGAATTGGATGTTCAAAGGCAAAGGATCCACACCACATCATGCCACAGACTCAACATGGTCTAAGTGGATGGCTCTGATAACACAGAGAGCTCGAATGGGAAATCTTGAAAGACCTGGTCTAGTGGAGGTGATCTCAAGTTGGCCTGAAGGCATCAACTGTGCTAAACCTCCAGAGGAGAAAGTGACTCGTGCTGAGGAAGCTCCTCCTTACAATGACCTTTCTGATGATGAAAAGAAATATGCTTTGTTCACAGACGGTTCCTGTCGTCTTGTTGGAAACAAGCGAAGGTGGAAGTCTGCAGTGTGGAGTCCAACACGCCGAGTTGCAGAGGCGAAAGATGGAGAAGGAGAATCCAGTCAGTTTGCAGAGGTAAAAGCTGTCCAGCTAGCTCTCGACGTGGCTGAACGTGAGAGATGGCCAAAGCTTTATCTCTACACCGACTCATGGATGGTAGCCAATGCTCTATGGGGTTGGCTAAAGAACTGGAAGAAGAGTGGTTGGCAGAGGAAAGGAAAACCCATTTGGGCAGCCAACCTATGGCAGGACATTGCTGATCGAATCGAGAGAATTCCAGTGAAAGTGAGACACATCGATGCTCACATTCCTAAGAGCAAAGCTACTGAGGAACAGCAACACAACCATCAGGCAGATCTAGCTGCAAGAGTTTCTCAAGTAGACATGGACTCTAATCTTGATCTCGACTGGAAACACCGAGGTGAGATATTCTTAGCTCGGTGGGCTCACAATTCGTCAGGACATCAAGGCAGAGATGCAACATACCAATGGGCTCGTGACAGATCCATAGACATTTCCATGGATGCTATCACGCAAGTCATCCATGACTGTGACATTTGTGCTGCTATTAAGCAGACAAAACGACTTAAGCCCTTGTGGTATGGTGGCAGATGGTCCAAGTACAAATATGGTGAAGCTTGGCAGATTGACTACATCACTCTACCACGTTCTCGTTCTGGTAAGCAATACGTGCTTACTATGGTAGAGGCAAACACTGGATGGTTGGAAACTTATCCAGTTCCACATGCAACTGCACGCAACACCATTCTTGGTCTGGAGAGACAGATCCTGTGGAGACACGGAACTCCAGAGAGGATTGAGTCAGACAACGGAACTCATTTCAAGGACAACCTTGTAAAGAGCTGGGCAAAAGAGCACGGTATTGAGTGGATATTCCACATTCCCTACTATGCACCAGCTTCAGGGAAGATTGAACGCTACAACGGTTTGTTGAAGACCACTCTCAAAGCCATGGGAGGTGGATCTTTGAAAAACTGGGAAAAACATTTAGCACAAGCAACCTGGCTGGTAAATAGTAGAGGTTCAGTGAACCGAGCTGGACCTGCACATTCAGATTTGCTACGGAAAGTAGAAGGTGATAGAGTTCCTGTTGTTAGAGAAAAGAATCTGTTAGGTAAAACTGTTTGGGTATTTTTGCCCTCAGGAGAGGCTAAACCTGTCCGAGGGGTGGTTTCAGCTGAAGGTCCGGGTCACACTTATTGGGTAATGCAAGAGAATGGTGAAATTCAATGTATTCCACAAAGAAATTTAACTTTAGCTGAAAGAGGTTAATTTCGAACTGTTGTACAGCTACATCGCGCCCAGAGGAAGAATCAACGAGGAATCTACGGTGCACGAACCCTGAGATCCCTGAGAGTCCTGAGTCAACTAAGAGACCCTGAGAATCCCTGTTTCCCTTTTCTTCGCTTCGTCGGCGAAGAAATGAACTGTTTTCCATTTTTCTCATTTTCTGATTTTCTTGGACTTTTGAATCATCTACATCTGAGCATAGCCGGAATGGACTATGAACTTTACTTACGAACTGTAAATATCGTTTTGGATTGGATGGACAGCGTGAACAGCCAATGAAATTGTTTAGAAGGGGTGGACTGTGGCCGGTTGACGTTGCCCCCTTAAGAAAGGGAATATGGTGGACGGAAGTTGGTAAACGGAAGGAATAGTCTAAACTATTTCATTGGTAAAGTGGGAGGAAGCACCTTCTGAACTGGGAGTGAAGTGGACATTTGCACGACTTTTCTGTCAGTCTTGCTTCCGCCTTTCCACGGTGCGGCCGCTTTCTGTCTCTGTGCTGGGCTTTCTGCCAAGGCTCCAGCCTTGAGAAAAAAACTGATAAGGCCTGTATTAACTCCTTTCCAATTAACACGAACTGCTTCTAACATTTTTTTTTCCTTTCTTTTCTTTCTCTTTCTATCCCATTCTGGGGAAAGGGGGGGAAGAGAGGGGAGAGCGGAGGTGGGGAACCCCTCTCTGCCGAGGGGGTCACTCTCATTTCTGTGTTACTCTGTTGTATATCTTTGTATATATTGTAGATATTGTAAATTTGTAAATAATCCCCTGCATTCCCTACGTTGCTTTGTAAATATAGCTCCACTGCTTTGCTAATTCAGCTTGTGACGTTTTTTTTTTCCTTTCCCTTCAATTTTTTTTTCCCCTTTTACTTTACAAGGGGGAAGGGAGGAGGCTTCTTGGCCTTACCCCTTCCAAACCCACCACAGTGTGCAGCGCGTTCAGTGTGTGCAGTGCGTGCAGGGTTTGCAGTGTGTGCAGCGCATGCAGTGTGTGCAGTGTTTGCAGTGCCTGGTGCAGTGTGTGCAGAGTGTGCAGTGCGTGCAGTGCATGCTGCGCGGGCAGTGCCGCGTGCAGTTTGAGCAGTGTGTGCAGTGCTTGCAGTGCGTGCAGTGCGTGCAGTACCGAGTGCACTGCGTGCAGTGCGTGCAGTGTGTGCATCGCTGGCAGTGCACGCCGTGCGTGCAGCGCCGTGTACAGTTCGTGCAGTGCGTGCAGTGCGTGCAGTGCATGGATCGTCTTCAGTGCATGCAGTGCCACGTGCAGTGCGTACAGCGCCTGCCGTGTGTGCAGCACGGGCAGTGCTTGCAGTGTGTGCATTGCGTGCATTGTGTGCATTGCGTGCAGTGTGTGCAGTGCGTGCAGTGTTTGAAGTGTGTGCAGTGCATGCAGTGCGTGCAGCGTGTGCATCGCTGGCAGTGCATGCAGTGCGTGCAGTGCCGAGTGCAGTGTGTGCAGTGCATGCAGTGCGTGCAGTGCATGCAGTACTGAGTGCAGCGCGTGCAGTGTGTGCAGTGCATGCAGTGAGTTCAGTGCGTGCAGTGCGTGCAGGGTGTGCAGGGCGTGCATTGCGCGCAGTGCTGCGTGCAGTGTGTGCAGTGCGTGCAGTGTGTGCAGTGCGTGCAGTGTGTGCAGTGGGTGCAGTGTGTGCAGTGCATGTAGGGCGTGCAGTGTGTGCAGCGCATGCAGTGTGTCAGTGCATGCAGTATGCGCAGTGCGTGCAGGGTGTGCAGTGCATGCAGTGTGCGCAGTGTGCGCAGTGGCGAGTGCAGTGCGTACAGTGCATGCAGTGTGCGCCGTGTGTGCAGTGGGTGCAGTACCGAGTGCAGGGTGTGCAGTGTGTGCAGTGTATGCAGTGTGTGCAGTGCGTGCAGTGCCGAGAGCAGTGCATGCAGTGATTGCAGTGCGTGCAGTGAGTGCAGTGCGTGCAGTGCGTGCAGTGCATGTAGCGCGCGCAGTGCGTGCAGCGCGTGCAGTGCGTGCAGTGCCGAGTGCAGTGCATTTAGTGATTGCAGTGCATGCAGGGAGTGCAGTGCGTGAAGTGCGTGCAGTGTGTACAGTGCGTGCAGTGCGTGCAGTGAGTGCTGCGCGGGCAGTGCTTGCAATGCCGAGTGCACTGCGTGCAGTGCATGCAGTGTGTGCAGTGCGTGCAGTGTGTGCAGTGCCGGGTGCGGTGCGTGCAGTGTGTGCAGTGAGTGCAGTGCGAGCAGTGCGTGCAGTGCATGCAGCGCGTGCAGTGACGAGTGCAGTGCGTGCAGTGAGTGCAGTGCGTGCAGTGCGTGCAGTGTGTTCAGTTCCGCGTGCAGTGTGAGCAGTGTGTGCGGTGCGCGCAGTGCGTGCAGTGCGTGCAGTGTGTGCAGTGCATGCAGGGAGTGCAGTGCGTGCAGTGCGTGCAGTGTGTGCAGTGCGTACAGTGTGTGCAGTGTGTGCAGTGCATGGAGTGCGTGCAGTGTGTGCATCGCTGGCAGTGCATGCAGTGCGTGCAGCGCCGAGTAGAGTCCGTGCAGTGCATGCAGTGCGTGCAGTGCATGAATCGTCTTCAGTGCGTGCAGTGCCACGTGCAGTGCGTACAGCGCCTGTTGTCGGGCAAGAGGGGACATGGGTCCCAGGAACACCTGTGCAATTCAGGCCTTGAAGAATTCTCTGTTGATGATATAGTGGCGGAGTGGGAGATGTGAGAAAGTGCTGATTGCTTGGTATGCTGAAACCCAGCTGCCCCTGAGATGGGAGGCAAGCAAGATAAGGAGGAGGCGAGATCTGGGAAAGAGAGCAATTAGGCCAGATGGAAGAATTCCACAGAGTTGTTAAAACAATGATGTAACCTTTTAGAGAGCAACCAATAGTATGTTGCCAAGTGGGCATAATTATAGCAAACTGTATATAAGATGCGTCTGATGCTCAATAAAGTTGGAATCCGCTAATCAAATTGGTCGTTAAAGCGGCCCCCTTCTTGCAGTAAGTGGCGCTCGAACACGGGACCCTAATTAAGACAAACGTTAGGGTTTAAGAAGTTCTTCGGGACGTTGGGAGATTCGCAGTAAGCCGGGAGGCAAGAAGCCGGCCGGCCCGGGATAGCAGTACCGGAGGCTGCAAGAAAAGGGAAGACAGCCTTGAAGCCGAAGACGCTATAGAGCCGGAAACAGCTTAAACGAGGTCTGTGCGCACAGGTATTAACGTTTAAATACGGTTATGGATAGGCAGGCAGCGTATGATTTATTTATATGCTTTTTAGAAAAGCGACAGTGTAAGTTAAATTTTACAAAGGAGTTGGTGCCGCTGTTAAGCTATGCAGGAGAGTTAGGATATTTTAAGGACCCAAGTGAGGTGTTTGAAAGATTGCAGTGGAAAAAGTCTGGACAAGACTTGTGGCTGCATGGCTTAGATGATGAAAAACGAGCAAAGGAGTGTGGAAAATGGTGGAAGATGGTTATGACAGCATTGGATCAGCATCGTGCTGAGCAAGTGGCAGCTTATCAAGCCAGGGTACGATTAGATTATACGGACCCAAATGGAGCAAGTGTTACATATGCTGGGTTGCCTTTGTCAGAAGAGGTTCAGGATTATTTAAGAAAGGAGAAGGCTGCGTGTGTAAAAGGGCTAGGTGGCAGAGTTGAATTACAATCTGTAACACAGGACTCTGCTGGGGAGCCTTCCCCGTCTCTTTTAGCTGAGCAAATTGTACAGGAGAAGAAAGTAGGTGAGGGAGAGAAGACAAACAGGGCGATAGATCCTGGAGGTGGTGTTAAAGATCATGCAAGAAAGCACACAGAGTATTGGCGAAAGGTTGCAGAACACTTAAATGCCGAAGGAGATCAGGAAGGGCTTAGCCGGCTGGCTGTTTCACATCAAGCTTTTCCGGTGATGTATACACAGGTCCCTGGGGAGCAGAATGTTGTTCAGGCTGATGTAACTCAATTGCCATGGAAATTATCTCAATTACGACAGACTGCGAGTCAGTTTGGGGTTCAATCTGAACCAGGTAGACAGATGATTGATTTTATTTACATGAACTATAATATGTTACCTAGAGATTCTTATAATGTTATGAAGCTGATCCTAACAGCATCTCAATTTATGACATTTTTGAATGAGTGGGAACACCTAGCTAGACAATCAGCTGGAGTACAAAGACAGCAAAATGATCCACTATTTGATGTAACAGTAGATCATTTGTGTGGAACGGGACAGTATGAGAGACCAGAGTTACAGGCACTTTTACAGCCGCCTGTTTTGCAAGCATCAGCCCAGATAGTGAGGATGGCTTTTGACAAGCAGAAGGATGGAAATGCAAATCCTCACTATATGGGAATTAAGCAAGGTAGACAGGAACCTCTTGGTGAATTTGTAGATAAGTTGCTTGCCGCACTTAGAGCAGCAAGCCTAGGAGAAGGTATCCGAGAGGCAATTTTAAGGCAGTGTTTAATGCAGAATGGGAACCAGCAGACGCAACAGCTTATTACATCAGCAGATCCGAGATGGACGGTAGCTGAATTGTTGCAGAGGGCTCAGGACTTGCCAAGCAATCTGATGGCCATGTTGACGGAGGTGATTGATAAGGGATTACAAACACAGGCTGAGGTGTTGTCAATGACAATGACAAAACAGCTTGAGCATAGTCAACAGGTTATGGCAGCCTTAGTACCTTTGCGCACAAACTCGAAAGGGCAAGGCCGCCCCTATAAGCAGTCATCAGACGAAATACAGTGTCATCGAAAAGCGTAAGGCAGAGATATCGTCTAAAGTAATGCCTGGACTTTTGGCCCATAGATCCGCTTTAGGGCATTTCCCTAGCGGAGATAGTTATTTTGATGAAGCTTGTTGGAGAGACTACAGGAACAAGTTGTGGGACTTGGTTATAGAAGGTGATAAAACTGCTATAAAGCTGCAAAAGTCGTGGCGAGAATGCATGAACTGTGTTAAAACCTATGAACTGAAACAGCGAATGGCTGCTGCAGTTAGAGCAACTTTGTCAGGACGAGATGCAGTGCCAGGTGTATCTGAGTTGCAGCTGAAAGATGTGTCTGAGAACTGTCGACCGATCGACCGGGGCCGCCCCCGATACATCTTGCGGCGACCACACCGCGTTTACCAGCCGTCACCACTGCCGTTTGCACACAGCGGGGAACCTTCCTCTGACATCGCCAGCGACGGCTCGGATTCGGAAGACAATACCGGCAGCGAGGAATTCAAACAGCGCCGACTTTGCTTTACGGCCCCTCTTAGAAAAAATGGAGCGCTTGGAGGCTCGCGATTACAGCGTTCCTGCCACCGCACTCCTCCCGCGAGCCCTGCCGGCCCCCGCGGATACCGATGGCTCCGACCAAGGCGGTACCGGCTGACGCACCACCGACACCGACAGCACCGACAGTAGCAGCAGAGCAGCTGCCACGGCAGCAGCCCCCACCCCTTTCCCCCGCAGCGGCTTTAGCCGCACCACTCTGTTTTGATTTAAAGCAACAGTACTCATTTTGTCATTTCTGATTGTAACGTCTTTCAGAGATTTGTTATTTAGAGTTTTTAGATTGTTATTTAGAGTTTTGTTAAGTTTTTCTAATAAGCATAATAAGCAGCTTTTCTAATAAGCATAATTTCAGGCTGGATGTGAGGAGGAGGTTCTTCACCATGAGAGTGGTGAAACCCTGGAATGGGTTGTCCAGGGAGGTGGTCGAGGCCCCGTCCCTGGGGGTGTTTAAGAGCAGGCTGGATGAGGCTCTGTCCAGCCTGATCTAGTGTGGGGTGTCCCTGCCCATGGCAGGGGGGTTGGAACTAGATGATCCTTGTGGTCCCTTCCAACCCTGAATGAAACTATGAAACTATGAATAAGTAAGCATTTGGTATTTATAAGTACTTAGTACATAGTAATTGCAGTAAGGTGTATGCACTTAGTTAAGAGTTCAAATTGTAAGATTTTCTTTTGGTTCGAACCTTCTTAGTTGTCTGCCTAGGCATTTCAAAGGAGCTCCATGTAATATAGTTAAGGAATGTATAAACAGGTTTTAATTTTGGAAAGTGTTTTTCAGTTACTGTAACAGTTTTATTTCTTTTTAGACACTGATTTGATAGATTAATTTTAACATAGTTTTTTAAGGTTTTAAGGATTTTTTGTATTAGCATAAGTTAAGGTTTGTAGTAAATAGGTATTAATTTTAACAACTATTCCTTCACTAATGTGCAGAAGAATCAAGACTAAGAGGAAACAGCATTTCCCACGAAGTCGAACATCGATCACAATAACTGTTATGATAATCTGGGGTCAAAAGTATGATCAAAATAATATTTTGTCCTGAATGCTGAATTTGAAAATAGGCAGTTTGGGCTGGTAAATACAGAAAACCTATTTTGTGGTGAGAAAAAGGATTTAAATCCCCATGGAAAATTATTGAAAGGGATTGGCATAAGTGGGAAATAAAGACTAGAGAAATTTTAGTTGAGAAATCTCAGGAATAATTAAAAGGATTAGTAAAAGGAAAAGTAAGAGACATAAGATTTTGAAGGAAGAGGAATTGAAATAACAAAAGCACAATGGGAAATGGTAAACAAACTAACCAAGGAAGTAGAGAAGAGACTCCAAATGGAATTTTGAAGTGGGTTAAGGAGTTAAAAAATCTGTAGGGCTCCTGAAGAATGTAACTGCTGCCGAGAAGAAAATACACCCGGCTGCTGGTTGCACCCCAGCAGGCCGAGGAGGCAGAGTTCACATATACTGGTGGAGCCTAATTTTGATCCTAACCCTATTTGTACATAAGTAGTCCAATCGAAATCAAAAACCATGTTCCCATGTGTGGAATCTTGATCAGACCAGAGAGAAAAGACTTGAACTTGAAAAAGCAATGGTAAATTTTTCTGCTACAGTTGAAATCATAGTAAATGCAAGCACAGATGCAATAAAAGCGCAGCAAATTAAAATCAATAGTCTCTCGAAAATATCTACTCAGAATAGATTAGCTTTGGATTTTTTATATGTTAAGGAAGGGGGTGTATGTGTAGTCATAAATGTAAGTTGTTGTAGTTATGTTAATGTAGATGAACGAGTGGAAACAGATTTACAGGCGATTGTAAACCACAATCAGATATTACATCAGATTTCTTTGGATGATACTTCTTCTGTATTTAAAGGAATATGGGATAAGTTAATTTCTTACTTATCGAATATAAGTTGCTTTAAAAAATTCTTTGCAATACCTGTTGGAATAATTGTAATACTGATCTGTGTAATTCATTGTAATTGTTGTTTTAAAATGGTAAGACCTTTAGATGAAATTGTTTATGCCAATAAGTTACAAGCAAATGGTTATGATCAGAATGTGATCAGAACAGATGAACTTAATTATGATCCAATTAAGAAGGTTCTGAAATATCTGGAAATTTTAACACAAATCAATGGTGACCAAAAAAAAAAAAAAAAAAAAAAAAAAAAAAGAAAAAAAAAAGGGGGAATTGTGATGAATATACTGGTGATTTGTGTTAAAATTGTAAGACTTAGAGTGCACTGGGATTAAGGGTCAGGATCTTGTGAGGCCTGTTTAGAGGGTAAAGAGAAAGAAACCTCTCTTGCATACTTGCAAGGACACTGTCTGGTTAATTGGAGACATCACGGCTGAGAAGGAGCTGTCTTAAAGATAAACATTCAGAACTAGGAATTTGTTTTCTTCAGATAAGAAGCCTGCACAATTGAGCATGTGTGAAAGTGGATGCTTTGACCGTTACCACACTGAATGTAGGGAGAAGGGATTTGACCACCTATTCTAAGACTATCATATGCCTCCCTTCTATTTAGCATAAGTTTGCTTATATAGATGATGAAACTATATAAGATGAAGAAAACTATTGTAAGGTTGCTTTTTGGGTGAAGTTGGTACCAATAAGAGATTAGTATTACTAGGATGAGCAAAAACACATTATTATGGGTAATTTTATATTGGGCAAAGCAATGAAGCTCTTTTGCTCTTGCTGATTGCCTGCAAGTTTTCTGTCTGTGAAGCTAGAGCCTGGCCAGATCTACCTTTACAGATTAAAGAAATCTTGCTACCATTAAACAAATTATGATTTTTGACCATCCTAGAGAAAATAGAGGTGCAACATAACAGGTAATAATGAATTGATTGAACTTTTTCAGACATGTCTGATAGGGATACCCAGACTTAATGTAAATATGTTTGTTAATTATAGTAGTAAGTTTTAAGGTTCTTAGGTATCATTGTACACATTTTGATTATTGTTAAACTTGTTTATAATTGTATTATGCAAAGTGTTCAAAGAATAACTTCCAAGGCCTTACTTGCACAAAAGAAAAACGGGGTAATTGTTGTCGGGCAAGAGGGGACATGGGTCCCAGGAACACCTGTGCAATTCAGGCCTTGAAGAATTCTCTGTTGATGATATAGTGGCGGAGTGGGAGATGTGAGAAAGTGCTGATTGCTTGGTATGCTGAAACCCAGCTGCCCCTGAGATGGGAGGCAAGCAAGATAAGGAGGAGGCGAGATCTGGGAAAGAGAGCAATTAGGCCGGATAGAAGAATTCCACAGAGTTGTGAAAACAATGATGTAACCTTTTAGAGAGCAACCAATAGTATGTTGCCAAGTGGGCATAATTATAGCAAACTGCATGTAAGATATGTCTGATGCTCAATAAAGTTGGAATCCGCTGATCAAATTGGTCGTTAAAGCGGCCCCCTTCTTGCAGTAAGCGCCTGCCATGTTTGCAGCACGGGCAGTGCGTGCAGTGTGTGCAGTGCATGCAGCGTGTGCAGCGTGTGCAGTGTGTGCAGCTTGTGCAGCGTGTGCAGTGTGTGCAGCGTGTGCAGTGTGTGCAGTGTGCGTAGTGCGTGCAGTGTGTGCAGTGCGTACAGTGTTTGCAGTGTGTGCAGTGCGTTAAGTGCGTGGAGTGAGTGCAACGCGTGCAGTGCGTGCTGTGCGTGCAGTGCGTGCTGTGCGTGCAGTGTGTGCAGTGCCTGGTGCAGTGTGTGCAGTGTGTGAAGAGTGTGCAGTGCGTGCAGTGCGTGCAGTGTGTGCAGTGTGTGCGGAGTGTGCAGTGCGTGTAGTGTGTGCAGTGCGTGCAGTGAGTGCACTACCGAGTGCAGCGCGTGCAGTGTGTACAATGCGTGTAGCGCGTGCAGTGAGTGCAGAGCGTGCAGTGTGTGCAGTGCGTGTAGCGCGTGCAGTGCGTGCAGAGACGAGTGCAGTGCGTGCATGTGTGCAGTGCGTGCAGCGTGTGCAGTGCGTGTAGCGTGTGCAGTGCGTGCAGTGCATGCAGTGCCGTGTGCAGTGCATGCAGTGATTGCAGTGCATGCAGTGTGTGCAGTGCGTGCAGTGTTTGCAGTGTGTGCAGTGTGTGAAGTGCGTGAAGTGAGTGCAGCGCGTGCAGTGCATGCAGTGCGTGCTGTGCGTGCAGTGCCGTGTGCAATGTGTGCAGTGTTTGCAGTGCGTGGTGCAGTGTGTGCAGAGTGTGCAAAGTGTGCAGTGTGTTCAGTGCGTGCAGTGTGTGCAGAGTGTGCAGTGCGTGGAGCGCGTGCAGTGCATGCAGTGCATGCAGTGCCGTGTGCATTGTGCGCAGTGCGTGCAGTGCGTGCAGTGCGTGCAGTGAGTGCAGTGCGTGCTGTGCGTGCAGTGCGTGCAGTGTGTGCAGTGTTTGCATTGCCTGGTGCAGTGTGTGCAGTGTGTGCAGAGTGTGCAGTGCATGCAGTGCGTGCAGTGTGTGCAGTGAGTGCACTGCGTGCAGCGAGTGCAGAGCATGCCGTGTGTGCAGTGCGTGCAGTGCCTAGTGTAGTGTGTGCAGCGCATGCAGTGCGTGCACTGTGTGCAGCGTGTGCAGTGTGTGCAATGCATGTAGCGCATGCAGTGAGTGCAGCGCATGCAGTGTGTGCAGTGCGTGCAGTGCGTGAAGTGCATGCAGAGCCGAGTTCAGAGCATGTAGTGATTGCAGTGAGTGCAGTGCGAGAAGTGCGTGCAGTGCGTGCAGCGCGTGCTGTGCGTGCATTTCCGAGTGCAGTGCATGCAGTGATTGCAGTGCGTGTTGTGAGTGCAGTGCGTGCAGTGTGTGCAGTGCATGTAGCGCGTGCAGTGCGTGCAGTGCGTGCAGTGCGTGCAGTGCCGAGTGCAGTGCATGCAGTGATTGCAGTGCATGCAGGGAGCGCAGCGCGTGCAGTGTGTGCGGTGCGTGCAGTGTGTGCAGTGAGTGCAGTGCGAGCAGTGCGTGCAGTGCA
Organism: Melanerpes formicivorus; assembly: GCF_026170545.1. NCBI lineage: Eukaryota > Metazoa > Chordata > Aves > Piciformes > Picidae > Melanerpes > Melanerpes formicivorus. The sequence continues at coordinate 83,324 of NW_027142930.1, forward strand.
TGCAGCGCGTGCTGTGCGTGCAGTTCCGAGTGCAGTAAATGCAGTGATTCCAGTGTGTGCAGTGAGTGCAGGGTGTGCAGTGTGTGCAGTGCGTGCAGCGCGTGCAGCGCGTGCAGTGCCAAGTGCAGTGCGTGCAGTGTGTGCAGTGCGTGCAGTGCGTGCAGTGCGTGCAGTTCCGTGTGCAGTGTGTGCGGTGCGTGCAGTGCGTGCAGTGCGTGCAATGAGTGCAGTGTGTGCAGTGCGTGCAGTGCGCGCAGTGCCACGTGCAGTGTGTGCAGTGCGTACAGTGTGTGCAGTGTGTGCAGTGCATGGAGTGCGTGCAGTGTGTGCATCGCTGGCAGTGCATGCAGTGCGTGCAGCGCCGAGTACAGTTCGTGCAGTGCGTGCAGTGCCACGTGCAGTGCGTACAGCGCCTGCCATGTTTGCAGCACGGGCAGTGCGTGCAGTGTGTGCATTGCGTGCAGTGTGTGCAGCGTGTGCAGTGTTTGCAGTGTGTGCAGTGCGTGCAGTGCGTGCAGTGCGTGGAGCGCGTGCAGTGTGTGCAGTGTTTGCAGTGCCTGGTGCAGTGTGTGCAGAGCGTGCAGTGCGTGCAGTGCGTGCAGAGTGTGCAGTGAGTGCACTGCGTGCAGCGAGTGCAGATCGTGCAGTGTGTGCAGTGTTTGCAGTGCCTGGTGCAGTGTGTGCAGAGTGTGCAGAGTGTGCAGTGTGTTCAGTGCGTGCAGTGTGTGCAGAGTGTGCAGTGCGTGCAGTGCGTGCAGTGTGTGCAGAGTGTGCAGTGCATGCAGCGCGTGCAGTGTGTGCAGTGAGTGCACCGCGTGCAGCGAGTGCAGATCGTGCTGTGCGTGAAGTGTGTGCAGTGCGTGCAGTGCCAAGTGCAGTGCGTGCGGGGTGTGCAGTGTGTGCGGTGTGTGCAGTGCGTGCAGTGGGTGCACTGTGTGTAGTGCCTGTCGGGTGTGCAGTGCGTGCAGTGCGTGCAGTGCGTGCAGTGTGTGCAGTGCGTGCAGTGCCGAGTGCTGTGCGTGCAGGGTGTGCAGTGTGTGCAGTGCGTGCACCGCTGGCAGTGTGTGCAGTGCCGAGTGCAGTGCGTGCAGGGTGTGCAGTGTGTGCAGTGTGTGCAGTGCGTGCAGTGGGTGCAGTGTGTGCAGTGCGTGTCGGGTGTGCAGTGCGTGCAGTGCGTGCAGTGCGTGCAGTGTGTGCAGTGCGTGCAGTGCCGAGTGCTGTGCGTGCAGGGTGTGCAGTGTGTGCAGTGCGTGCAGTGCATGCAGTGTGTGCAGTGCGTGCAGGGTGTGCAGTGCGTGCAGTGAGTGCAGTGCATGCAGTGTGTGCAGTGCGTGCAGGGTGTGCAGTGCATGCAGTGTGTGCAGTGCATGCAGTGTGTGCAGTGTGTGCAGTGCATGCAGTGTGTGCAGTGCGTGCAGGGTGTGCAGTTTGCAGTGCGTGCTGTGCATGAAGGGCGTGCAGGGTTTGCAGTGCCGAGTGCAGTGCTTGCAGTGTGTGCAGTGTGTGCAGTGCGTGCAGTGCGTGCAGCGTGTGCAGTGTGTGCAGAGTGTGCAGTGCGTGCAGTGCGTGCAGTGTTTGCAGTGCGTGCAGTGGGCGCAGCGAGTGCAGATCGTGCAGTGTGTGCAGTGTTTGCAGTGCCTGGTGCAGTGTGTGCAGAGTGTGCAGAGTGTGCAGTGTGTTCAGTGCGTGCAGTGTGTGCAGAGTGTGCAGTGCGTGCAGTGCATGCAGTGTGTGCAGTGAGTGCACTGCGTGCAGCGAGTGCAGATCGTGCTGTGCGTGAAGTCTGTGCAGTGCGTGCAGTGCCAAGTGCAGTGCGTGCAGTGTGTACAGTGCGCACAGTGCCGTGTGCAGTGCGTGCAATGAGTGCAGTGAGTGCAGTGCGTGCACTGTGTGCAGTGTGCGCAGTGCCGAGTGCAGTGTGTGCAGTGCGTGCAGTGCATGCAGTGTTTGCAGTGCGTGCAGTGCTTGCGGTGCGTGCAGTGTGTGCAATGGCGTGTGCAGTGCGTGCAGTGTGCGCAGTGTGTGCAGTGCATTCAGTGAGTGCAGTGCGTGCAGTGAGTGCAGTGCCACGTGAAGGGTGTTGTTCCATTTTGAGCTGGGTGCCCCCCTGCAATGTTTACTTCCTGTGTCCAGAGGTCCAGCCCAGAGTGGTGGACACAGGAAATTATGTAGTATTTCATACCACAATCCTTTGCACCACTATAAGATGCAGTGCGGAGTCTAGCTCTCTCTCTTTTCTTCCTCCTCCATCAGCCAGTAACTGGGGGAGATGTCTCCTGGCTTTGGGCCTGGCTAGGCCCAAGGCCAAGGGGGGATGGGCAGTCTCAGATCTGGCCAGCTGAGACTAGCCTAGCAGTGGGAAGGGGAAGAAGGAGCCCTGGGGGTCTCGGGTGTACCCTCAGGTGGGGATGGGATCTCTCTGGGTCTGCTTTGGGATTTTTATTTGTCACTGTGCTTTTGCTTTTCTGTAAAAGTTCACTGCTTTCTATTTAAACTTTCCATCACTTTTGCAATCTGTTTGTCTGAGTGTTTATTGTTACCAGGGGTGGGGAAGGGGGCTGCCTCAACCCAGCACAGGTGTGCAGCGCGTACAGTGCGTGCAGTGCCGAGTGCAGTGCGTGCTGTGTGTGCAGTGAGTGCAGCGCGTGCAGTGTGTGCAGTGCGTGCAGTGCCGAGTGCAGTGCGTGCAGTGTGCCCAGTGTGTGCAGTGCATGCAGTGCGTGCAGTGCGTGCAGCGCGTGCAGTGCCGAGTGCAGTGCGTGAAGTGTGCGCAGTGTGTACAGTGCGTGCAGTGAGTGCAGTGCGTGCAGTGCCGAGTGCAGTGCGTGTAGGGTGTAGAGTGCGTGCAGTGTGTGCAGTGCGTGCAGTGCCGAGTGCAGTGCGTGCAGTGCGTGCAGTGCATGCAGTGCCGAGTGCAGTGCGTGCAGTGCGTGCAGTGCGTGCAGTGCTGAGTGCAGTGCGTGATGTGTGCGCAGTGCCGAGTGCAGTGCGTGCAGTGCATGCAGTGCATGCAGTGCGTGCAGTGTGCGCAGAGTGTGCAGTGCGTGCAGTGCGTGCAGTGTGCGCAGTGCGTGCAGTGGGTGCAATGCATGCAGTGCTGAGTGCAGTGAAGCCCCAAAACAGATAGCTTTCGAGAAATAATGGGTTAAAACATAGAATGTGAAGCATTTGAAAAAAAAGCATAAACCTGATAGAGCAATAAATCGGCTAAGGCATGGGACACTGTGACAGGAAAAGGAGATAAGTGACAAGAACTGTTAGGGTAAGCATGATTCAGAGCCAACAAGGTCAAACTGACCCTAAGAGCCTTGTCAAGTCAGCGGAACCAAGCCAGGCACACCGGGAATTGACCAAATTAGGAAAGGAGTTCAAAAGTTTAAGGAGGAAGACTCATCAGGAGACCCCTGCCCATGATGAAGGCCACCGGAATGACCACCAAGAAGATCCTCAAAAGAGATGTCCCCGCCCATGCTCCGCCTACACCACGCCCCATATGAATATGTATGCAAAGATATGATTATGTATATGATCTGATGTAATACTACATCCAAAACTGTATAAAAGACATGCTTTTGTTACGGGAAAGGGAGAAATCCATTTAGTGATTTCTCCAACGCGTTGCCAATAAAAATACCTCCTGTCTATCTGACTTAAACTGAGTCTCTTAGGCAGTTATTCTCGCCTTTTGGGGCAAAATTCAGCATCATTTTCTGGCGACCCAGGTGGGACCAGACAGGAGATCCAGGCCTTAAGGGGTCCTCCCGAGCCGGGTCTGGGGCCGGGACCCTCTGGGCACCCCTGACGACTTTTTGTCAGAAGAGACCCCCCCGGACCAGCGCTCGTTGGTGGACAAAGGGTTACCTGCATCTCCTGCTCCAATCGAGAGTTATTTTAATTGTTTATTGATTTTGGGATAAAGCGCTTTGACTGGGAAACGGGGAGCAGACGTGTTCACCTGATGGGAAAGCCCGGGGACGCCCTGGCAAAGTCCCGTATATCGGGGTTCGAGTCCCCACTGGAAATCGGGGTTCAAGTCCCCACTGGAAATCGGGGTGTTTGTTAATCGGGTGTATGTTTCTCTGTCTTAATGTTGTTGCTTTGCTTGGAACTCTAAACTATGCCTGGGAACGTATCCAGCCAGGCCTGGGACCCTGTCCAATTTTTCCCCTTTCCCTGATAAGGTTTTGAGAGGATACATTTGTGTTATACTTTTGTCTAACATTGTTATGTTGTCTGCAAGAATCTCGTAATTTAGTAAGACGCGAGTTTGAACTTCGGGATAAGGACTCAGTATTTTGTGTTAACTGTAATCTCTTTTGTGTGTAAGAATTTATTGTGATATCATCTGCAAACTGTACCTTGGTTTACAGCTGTTCTACGGGTGTGTGACAGCCCAAAGCTGACCAGTATCGGTACTATACGGTTAGCCAGCGACATCTCGTGGTAAAGCAGTGTACTCTGATAGACTGGAAAGGTAGGACAGTTTGGATGAATGTGTGGGTGTTTGAATGAATGAGACATAGCATCGCTGCGAAGCGAGAGGGAGTCCTGATCCGCATTTCCTGTTCTTCGCGAGAAGCCAGGTTGGAAATGGACAAAGCAATTGGAAATTGTGTGTATGAAGTGTTAAAATATATTGGCATATAGTGCTTGCGGGAGAAAGAGACTATTCCGGTTAAACAGAGAACGCAGATACAGGGAACAGCCATGGGAGGGCGACAGAGTAAGGACGTAAATATGAAAACCCCCTTAGGATGTATCCTAAAGCACTGGAAGGACTTGGGAGGGATTCCAGGGGGAAGCATAAGTAAAAAGACACTCCTTAAATATTGTACACAGTGGTGGCCATTGTATAAGTTAGATGACAATGAGAAATGGCCACCGGAGGGAACAACTAATTATAACACTATTTTACAACTAATGCTCTTCCTCCGCCGGCTCAATAAATGGGATGAGGTGATGTACGCAGACATGTTCTTCACTCCAAGGAATAAACCTGAGTGGCAAAGAGAGTGTGGAATTAATGTAGCCCCTCAGGATCCCCTAGTAGTAGCCCTGGAAAGGGATAAGAAGGGTCCAAAGCCTAAGGAACGTTGCTGTGATGCATGGGACAGCAGTGTCTCAAGCTAACAAGAAGAGATAGTGGAAAGGAGAGCGAAATAAGCCTGAGGGAATACCATCCATTCGCTCCAGGGTGGGAAGGGCCTCTTCCCAGGCCAAAAGAGGAACAAGGGGATCCTAGCCCATTAAAGGAACTGGAGCGATGGTGGAAATCTAAGTTTGGGCACAGCCCTCAGAAGTTAGACAACAGTTGGGAGGAGGGTAGTCCATTAAAATTGGGGATTGACGAGAGGAAAAGCAGCCCTCAGGGACTAGATAGTCCACAGGGGTCGGGGAGCTACATGGATGCTGACAGCCCACCCAGACTAGAAGTCGAAAGGGAGGAAGGCAGTCCGTCAGGAGCAGAGAGCCGAAGGGAGACACGTAGCCTGCCCGAGTTCAGTCCATATGGGGATAACAACACATCCAGAAGTGGAGACGTTTGTAGAATGGAAACCAGCACACCAAGGACTGGGGACAAAAGTAACTCACCGGGAAGCGGCGTCTCTAAACTGAGAGGCGACGTCTCTGAATTGAGATATAGTGAGAAGGATGATAACGAGACATGCAAAAAGGGGGGCAGAGAACAACTTAATATAGTAATTCAGATAAAGGATGAGAGAAATGGGAGGGGAGCAGAGGATGAGAGGGACAGCAGCCCGGGACAGGATAGGAGCCTGCAGATACAAAAAGGGTGACAGACGCAGGACGAGAACCAGATGGATTGTGTAATAGAGATAGGAGGGGAAAATTAAGAACAGGAAGGGGGGAAGAGGAAAGAGAAGAGAAAGAATAGGGGAGACATTGAGGCACAGGAAGGAGATCCTGGGGAAGAGATCGGTCACTCGTATTATACCAGATCTGTGGCACGGGGGGAAGCAAAGCAAAGAGAGGAAGGGAACCATACGATAGCTCCTCTCCGACAAGTTATGCCACTGGCAGGGGAAAGGACTAGAGTAAAGGTGCCGTTCTCGACAAATGATTTGAACAATTGGAGGGATGAGGCAAGGAATTTCAGGAGAAATCCTGAGGGAGTAGCAAAGAGGTTTGAATTAATGACAAAGAATTTAGATATTGATTGGGAGGATATAGAAGTGATGCTGTCAGAGTTGACAGATACAGAAAGGGAACTCGTATTGGAAACAGGAAAACGACATGCTCAAGTATTATCAGGAAGACTCGAAGATAATTTTCCCAGCAGTAAACCAGAATGGGACCCGGGCAATGCCGAGCACTATCAACAGCTAGTGCAGTATAGAAAACTGATAGCGATGGGCTTCGTAATGCGATCCCTAGGGCTATCAATTGGTCAATGCTATATGACATCAGGCAGGGAAAGGATGAGACCCCATCAGAGTTTTTGAATAGACTTAGGGCAGCGATGAGACAATACACACCCCTGGACCCAGCAACAGAAGAAGGGAAACAGCACTTGTTAGGGTTGATGATGGGACAGAGTAACCCAGACATCAGGAAGAAATTACAAAAACTTGAGCATCCAGCAAATAAAAACCTAGAGACACTGCTGAATGAGGCATAGAAAGTATACAATAATAGAGAGATTGAGGAGAAGAAAAAGGAGGACAGGAGGATAGCGTGAGTAGTGGCTGTAGCAGTGGCAGCTCAGAAGACAGGTTACTCGGAACCTGGAACCAGGGGAAGAGGTAGAGGCAACCCAGCAGGAAGGGGAGGGAGGCTCCAACCCCACCCAGTTAGAGTAGGGCCAAATCAATGTGCGTACTGCCTACAGATGGGACACTGGAAGCGAGAATGCCCCCAACGAAGGGAAAGGCTAATGGCCACTACTACTACCACACATCAGGATAGTGAATGAGGAGGACCGGTGGGCCATACCCTAGCAGACCCACTGGTTAAAATGGAGCTAGGGGAAGGTAAAAAGGAATTGAACTTTTTGATTGATATGGGAGCAACTTTTTCGGTTTTAAATCAGGAATTGGTACCTAAAAGTGATGAATTTGTACAAGTTGTGGGAGCAACAGGCCAACCAGAAAAGGCTTACTTTTTGAAACCCATTAAATACAAAATTGGGAAACAAATGGGAATTCATCAGTTCCTGTATTTACCAAATTCGCCAAAGCCCATATTGGGGAGAGACCTATTGGAGAACTTGGGAGCCATAATAAAGTTCAACAAAGACAAATTGGAATTACAAGTAAATGAGGAACAACTGATTACAGCTCTAAGCCTAACGATCAGTTGTGTGGAACCTAAACCTGAGAATCACAATTTCGAGTGAATCCTGAACAAGACGTACCCATTAGTGTGGGCTACTGATATACCTGGGAAATCAAAACAAGCAGTACCGATTGTTGTTGAACTTAAAGTTGGGGCAAAACCGGTGATAAGAAAACAATACCCTCTGAGGATAGAAGACAGGAAGGGGATTGAGCCCATAATCAAAAGGTTTTTGGAACTGGGGTTATTGGTAGAATGCGAATCAGATTTTAATACACCAATCCTGCCAGTAAAGAAACCTAATGGAGCCTATAGACTAGTTCAGGATCTGAGAGCAGTAAACGAAATAACCAAGACATTACATCTGGTAGTTGCTAATCCATACACACTTTTAACTAGACTGAAGGATAATTTGGCCTGGTTCACCGTATTAGATTTAAAAGACACATTCTTCTGCCTTCCCTTAGCTCCCGAGAGTCAAAAGATTTTTGCCTTTGAGTGGGAATCTGTAGATAGAGGAAGAAAGACTCAACTTACCTGGATGGTATTGCCCCAAGGATGGTGCAATTCCCCCATGATTTTTGGGAATCAGTTAGCCAAAGAATTAGAACAGTGGGAAAGGCCGCTGGGAGATGGCACCCTTCTGCAGTACGTAGACGACCTCCTAATAGCAACAGTGACAGAGGAAGAATGCATTGAATGGACTATTTCCTTGTTAAATTTCCTGGGTTTAAGTGGATATCGAGTTTCTCAACAGAAAGCACAGCTGGTGCAAAAAGAAGTGGTGTACCTGGGATACGAAGTCTCCAGAGGACAGCGATCCCTGGGAGCAGCTAGGAAAGAGGCCATCTGCCAGATACCTAAACCAGAGACGGTGAGAGATCTGCGCACCTTTCTGGGGATGACAGGTTGGTGTCGGCTATGGATCTACCAGTACGGGATACTCGCTAAACCACTGTATGATTTGTTGAAGGAAACTAAGAACGTCCTAGTTTGGACTCCCGAGGCAGAAGGGGCCTTCAAGAAGTTGAAGTTGGAGCTAATGAGAGCACCAGCCTTAGGTCTCCCAGATGTATCAAAACCATTCTGGCTGTTCTCCCATGAGCGACAAGGGATGGCCCTAGGAGTCCTAGCACAGCAATTGGGACCACACAAGAGAGCTGTGGCCTACTTCTCCAAGCGATTGGATGAAGTAAGTAAAGGATGGCCAGGCTGTCTGAGGGCAGTGGCTGCAGTAATAATTAACATAGAAGAGGCCAGGATGCTCACGTTGGGTCAAAAGAAGATGACTGTGTTAGTATCTCACACTGTGTCAGCTGTGCTGGAACAGAAAGGCAACCATTGGCTGTCGCCTTCCAAATTCCAAAAATACCAGGCCATCCTGGCTGAATCAGATGACATAACCATTCAGGTAACTAACATTGTGAACCCAGCTTCATTTCTAGAAGGAAGAGACCCAGCAGAACCCATCGAACACGACTGCCTGGAAACAATTGAAGCAGTCTACTCCAGTCGCCCGGATCTCAAAGAAGAGCCGTTCGAAGATGCGGATAACTGGTTCTCAGATGGCAGCAGCTTCGTGAAGCGAGGAGTAAGAATGGCTGGCTATGCAGTCACTACTACAGAAAAGGTAATTGAGTCGAACCCCTTGCCTGCAGGGACCTCAGCTCAAAAGGCAGAGCTGATAGCTCTGACTCGAACCCTGGAATTGGCGGAGAACATGCAAATTAATATATGGACAGACTCTAAATATGCCTTTTCCATTGTACATGCTCATGGAGCCATTTGGAAAGAAACAGGACTGTTGACTACACAAGGAAAAACGGTCAAACATGCAGAGGAGGTTCTGCGATTGCTAGAGGCGGTCCAACTCCCAGCACAAGTGACCATAATGCACTGTAAGGGACATTTGAAAGGTAACACTATTCCAGAAATAGGAAACAGGAAGGCAGATACAGAAGTAAATTGGCTGCCACGAGGACTAGGGAAGTGAAAATAACGGCCCTAATACCAGGAGAGCTGGATACCAACATCCAGCCAGATTACCAGGAATCAGATCATAGATGGATACGAAGAAAGAAGGGCAAAATATTAGAAAATGGTTGGGGTCAATTGGAAACAGGACAGTTAGTAATACCAGGAAACGTGATGTGGCAGTTTGTAAAGGCAGAACATGAGAAGGCCCATTGGGGTCTAGATCCGCTTTACCAATATTTGCAAACCAGGATAGCAGGACCGAAATTATTTACTACTATAAAACACGTTACATCCCAGTGCGAGCGGTGTCTGAAAAACAACCCGAATACAGGAACCAAGGTACACCAAGGAGCCATAAATCGAGGTAAATTCCCAGGTGAACTATGGCAAATTGATTTTTCTGAACTCCCAAGAAAAGGGGGGTTTCGGTATTTGTTGGTATTAACTGATACGTTTTCTGGGTGGCCTGAAGCATTCCCTTGCAGGACAAATAAGGAAAGAGAAGTAACTAAAGTACTGTTGAATGAAATTATTCCACGGTTTGGGGTACCGAAGAGCATTTCTTCGGATAGGGGTACACATTTCTGTACAAAAGCGGTGAGAGCAATAAGCAAAGCATTACAAATCAAATGGCAATTACACACGCCTTACCGTCCACAGGCCAGTGGGCAAGTGGAAAAGATGAATCATCTTATTAAACAGCAAATTGCCAAAATATGTCAGGAGACTAATTTGCAGTGGTATCAAGCTCTGCCTATTGCTCTACTGAGGCTGAGAGTCAAACCAAGATCAAAAGAAAAGTTAAGCCCATTTGAAATTTTGTATGGTAGACCTTATGCTATGCAAGTCGTAAATGGGGATGCTATAGGCCAAATCGGTGATCAGTACATTTATGATTATGTAATTACGAAAGAATTCGAAAGTTATAAGAAAAAGGGGGGAAATGAAGCCCCAAAACAGATAGCTTTCGAGAAATAATGGGTTAAAACATAGAATGTGAAGCATTTGAAAAAAAAGCATAAACCTGATAGAGCAATAAATCGGCTAAGGCATGGGACACTGTGACAGGAAAAGGAGATAAGTGATAAGAACTGTTAGGGTAAGCATGATTCAGAGCCAACAAGGTCAAACTGACCCTAAGAGCCTTGTCAAGTCAGCGGAACCAAGCCAGGCACACCGGGAATTGACCAAATTAGGAAAGGAGTTCAAAAGTTTAAGGAGGAAGACTCATCAGGAGACCCCTGCCCATGATGAAGGTCACCGGAATGACCACCAAGAAGATCCTCAAAAGAGATGTCCCCGCCCATGCTCCGCCTACACCACGCCCCATATGAATATGTATGCAAAGATATGATTATGTATATGATCTGATGTAATACTACATCCAAAACTGTATAAAAGACATGCTTTTGTTACGGGAAAGGGAGAAATCCATTTAGTGATTTCTCCAACGCGTTGCCAATAAAAATACCTCCTGTCTATCTGACTTAAACTGAGTCTCTTAGGCAGTTATTCTCGCCTTTTGGGGCAAAATTCGGCATCAGCAGTGCGTGCAGTGCATGCAGTACCGAGCGCAGTGCATGCAGTGCATGCAGTGCGCTCAGTGCCGAGTACAGTGCGTGCCCTGCGTGCACTGGCAAGTGCAGTGCGTGCAGTGTGTGCAGTGCGCGCAGTGCCGAGTACAGTGCGTGCAGTGTGTGCAGTGCGTGCAGTGCCGAGTGCAGTGCGTGCAGTGTGTGCAGTGCGTAAAGAGCCTAGTGCAGTGCATGCAGTCTGTGCAGAGCGTGCAGTGAGTGCAGCGCGTGCAGTGTGTGCAGTGCGCCCAGTGCCGTGTACAGTACGTGCAGTGCGTGCAGTACGTGCAGTGCATGAAGCGTGTGCAGTGCGTGCAGTGCCGCGTGCAGTGCGTGCAGTGCATGCAGCGCGTGCAGTGCGTACAGTGCATGCAGTGTGTACAGCGCGTTCCGTGTGTGCAGTGTGTGCTTTGCGTGCAGTGTGTGCAGTGTGTGCAGCGCGTGCAGTGTGTGCAGTGTGTGCAGTGTGTTCAGTGCGTGCAGTGTTTGAAGTGTGTGCAGTGCATGAAGTGCGTGGAGTGAGTGCAGCGCGTGCAGTGCGTGCAGTGTGTGCAGTGTGTGCAGTGCCTGGTGCAGTGTGTGCAGAGTGTGCAGAGTGTGCAGTGTGTGTAGTGCGTGCAGTGTGTGCAGAGTGTGCAGTGCATGCAGTGCGTGCAGTGTGTGCAGAGTGTGCAGTGCGTGCAGTGCGAGCAGTGTGTGAAGTGTGTGCAGAGTGTGCAGTGCGTGCAGTACGTGCAGTGTGTGAAGTGAGTGTACTGTGTCCAGTGAGTGCAGTGGGTGCAGTGTGTGCAGTGCGTGTAGTGCGTGCAGTGCGTGCAGACCCGAGTGCA